>NC_057738.1:8102931-8259485 GCF_004010195.1 Chiloscyllium plagiosum | reverse complement strand
CCGCACTATTTACTTGGGTGGCAACTTTCAGAGATCTGTGTACATGGACACCAAGATCCCTCTGCTCATCCACACTACCAAGTATCCGACCATTAGCCCAGTACCCCATCTTTTTGTTATTCTTCCCAAAGTGAATCACCTCGCACTTAGCTACATTGTATTCCATCTGCCACCTTTCTGCCCAGCTCTGCAGCTTTTCTATATCCTGCTGTAACCTGCCACATCCTTCCTCACTGTCAACAACTTCTCCGACTTTCGTATCATCCGCAAACTTGCTTACCCAACCTTCTAACCCCTCTTCCATGTCATTTATAAAAATGACAAACAGCAATGGTCCCAAAACAGATCCTTGCGGAACACCGCTAGTGACGGCACTCCATGAAGAAACTTTGCCATCAACTACTACCCTCTGTCTTCTTCCATCCAGCCAATTCCTAGTCCAAACCTCCAACTCACCCTCAATGCCATATCTCCGTATTTTCTGCAGTAGCCTACCATGGGGAACCTTATCAAACGCCTTACTAAAATCCATATATACCACATCTACCGCTTTCCCTTCATCAATCTCTTTCGTCACGTTTTCAAAGAATTCAATAAGGTTTGTGAGGCACGACCTGCCCTTCACAAAACCATGCTGACTATCCTTGATCACATTATTCCTATCCAGATGTGCATAAATCCTATCCCTTACTATTCTCTCTAAGATTTTGCCCACAACAGAAGTGAGACTCACCGGCCTATAGTTACTAGGGTTATCCCTACTCCCCTTCTTGAACAAGGGAACCACATTTGCTAGCCTCCAATCTTCTGGCACTACTCTTGTAGACAACGAGGACATAAAAATCAAATCCAATGGCTCTGCAATCTCCTCCCTTGCTTCCCAGAGAATCCTAGGATAAATGCCATCAGGCACATAACTTCCACATAACTTCCATGAGATGACAGTTCAGTTTGTCTTGCACTTCTGTCTTTCAAGCTTGGAAGCTTCCTTCACATCTCATTGGTTGTGAAATTCCTTAAGATAATCACTGAGTTTATATCAGCAGCCATTTTTAGGCTGCATGTCCCTTTTTTTTTTACAAAAAACAAACTTCAAAGGTTTAATATTACTGTTAGTACTACGGAGTTCCATTGTCATCATTTCAAAAACATAATATTATTTGAAAAAATAACTTCTTTTCACAACTCACACATCTCAATTTTCATCAGAGTTGAGAGACATTCTGCCTGGCAAAAATGGCCAGAGTCATGAGTCCTGCCCCCAAAACCAGTTACTCTCATTTCGTGGGAATGTATTGGAAGGTGGGTCTTGTTTCATCATATGCAGTTCCCAGGTGCAGGTTTCCATTTAAATGACCAGCTGCTTCCATTAAAATGGGCCTTTGGAAACCCTGGAACGTGGAACCGTGAGTAGGGCTTTTGCCTGGTTTCCTTGTTAACTGTGACCTCACTAGTGTCATAAAGCTGGTCCCTATTTTCTAAAAGCTGTTCCTTTTCTCAGGATACTGTGTCCTTGGTTTTTTTCATAGGGGTTGTAAACATCTCCTGCTCCTGATTGGTATAGAGATTAAAGGGTATTGCGAGGCCTTTTTGTTTACATGTAAACAGATGAGACTTCAGGCCAAAGTGGTCATGTTTAGAAGTGACCTGTAAAATGAAAGGAGAGTGGTCAGCTCTCTAGCAGTTCAGTTCAGTCCAGTCCAGAACTAGTTGGGAGTTCAACAGTGAGCAGTGTAGAAACTCTCTCTCCCTCTTTCTACCCTTCTAACTTCAACCTGTACGCATCTGTTCCTTTTTTTTTTACTGTGTTTTAAGAGGTTTTACTTATTGGGACTGTTGTGTATATTTGGAACAGCATAATTAAGTCTAGTTTGGATTGATGGAGTTCTGTAGGGGTTCTTTATTCTGTTCTTTGTGTTTCATTGTGTGATTTTTGCAAATATATTTTTTGTCTGTTTTAAAACCCGGTAGTCAACCTAACTAGCTTACTCCGGGTAACTTTCACTGTACACTTAGCAAAACAAATTGCAAAGTTATGGTCTGGGTTGCTGGCTCAAGAATGTTCTGAGTGGTCTGGCCTAGTCCATACCACTAGCTCACCTAGCTTCCAGCAGTGCAGAGATATCTAACAGCTGTCCTCAAGTCAAACCTTCATTGCATTCTAATCCACACTAGCATTTCATTGCATTTGATTGCATTTAATTTCACTAGCATTTCATAGCATTCTAATATAAATTAGCATTTCAGCCCACTAACCTACACAGACCAGAGGTTGAGACTGTTTTTAGGCCCTTTTTTATATATTGCAGGAAGGATAAAATGCAAACTTGTTTGCAGTTTGGGACGTAATTCACAAGAGATGGCATTCTGTGAAAAGGAACAATCAGCTGCTCACTTTTCCTGTAGCCACAGATTACTGTTCAGTTTGCTTTGATTTGCATTTCTCCTTTTGAAGGGTTGCTGATTGAAATTCTCCTTTTGAAGGGTTGCTGATTGAAATTCCATTGGCACCTTCATGTGTGACATTCCGGGATTCTTCTCAGGACCTAGTCTGATCCACACAGGGCTTTGGCAAAGAGCCATGGAATTCACATCTCCAGTTGTCTTTTATATGTCTTGTAAAAACACATGTTGCAATTAGAGATTCAATGTGTCTGTAAGTAAACCACTGACAGATATAAACAGGAGTGTCAGACGATCTGTTCACTCCGAGAGCTGGCTCTTCAAACTTCCCATGTTTGAAGGCCTCACTGATGGTTGTTTTAAAAATAACAGCTTGCACTTCTATAGCTCCTCGAGCTTTGGAAAACCTATTTGTAACCACTTATATAGTTGATGGGATAGGTGCTCAAAAGCCTAGTTAAAACCCCAAATACTGTAGAGATACCAATCATGCATTTTACCTGACAGGGGTGACCTATCAATAGGTACTGATTTGCTAGAACAAGATTCTGGTTGGTGGTGGAAGAGCTGAAAGGGTTAAATTATGAAGTTGGGCTGTATAGGTTTGATGTGTTTTCTGCTGAGTTTGGGCAGTTGAAAGTGCAATCAGTTAAGTGTGTTCTCTGGCTTTGTGACTTCTGCACTTGAACTCTGAACTCTCTCACTTTCTCCTCTTCCTCCACCATTCTCAGCTTCTCACCATTTAGAATATACTTTTATGTATCTATCTCAGATCAGGTTGGAACACCTCAGGTTTACTCACAGTGAATTCCACCTATTAAGGATGTAATTGCATGGGAGGCAGTTCAGAGAAGGTTCACTAGATTTATTCCAGACATGAAAGGCTTGTCTTATGAGAAGAGATTGGGCAGTTTTGGAATATACTCACTTGAGTTTAAAAGAATGAGAGGAAAATAAGTTTAAGGTGAGAGGGAAAAGATTCAAATGGGACCTGAGGGCCAACTTTTCTATACAGAGGATAGTGATTTTATGGAACAAGCTGCCAGAGGAGCTTGTGGAGGTGGGTACAGTTCCAACATTTGAAAGGCATCTAGAAGGGTACATAAACAATTGGGTGAGCAAAGACAGGCAATATTTGTCAGTATTGACCATTTCTAACAAGAAAATGCCCAAACCCCCAACTTCAATACATCACTTTAACTGAGCACATTGAATTCCGATTGTGAGGCGACCTTATTGAAGTTTATAAAATATTGAGGGGTATAGATAGAGTTAATGATAGTTTTCTTTTCTCTAGGATAGGGGATTTGAAAACTGGGGGGCATATTTTTAAGGTGAGAGGAGAAAGATTTAAAAACGACCTAAAGGTCAAATTGTTTACATTGAGGGTGGATCGCATGTGGAATGAACTTTGGAAGTGGTGGATGTAGGTACAATTATAACATTTATAAAATATTTGGATAAGTACATGATTTGGAAAGGTTTGGAGGGATATGGGCCTGGAGCAGGTAGGTGAGACTAGTTAGTTTGACATGGACTGTTCAGACCGAAGGGTCTGTTTCTGTTCTGTTTGATTCTATGACAATGAATAGGAAGTGTTTAGAGGGATATGGGCCAAATGCTGGCAATTGTGACTAAATCAGTTTAGGATATCTGGTCGGCATGGACAAGTTGGACCAAAGGGACTGTTTCTGTGCTGTACAACTCTGACTATTACCAAGAAAACCTGTAGACCCCTACCAAGAAAGCAAATGGTGTCAGCAAATCTACCAGATGGATCTTACACCATGATGAACTATGGTGAGGATTCATCTTACAGGATCAGCAACGATAGCATTTTGGAGAATTCTGGCTGAATTATCGTCAAACATGCTGCAGTTAATACAGCTACATTAACAATATTGCCGAAACACTGCCAGTTGTTGTATATGATTGTGCTAACTCCATGGCTGTATTTGTCCTAATTATATTACATACGAACTGAAAAGTCAAATTTTCAAACATATTGAGCTAGAATTTAAAGTTCAAATTTTATATGAATGATATTATTGAGAGGTGATTTGGGCTCATATAGCATGAAATAAAAACTCAAATTAAATCAAAGATAAACTTTATTCTGTCATCTTAAACATTTTGTAGATTTATTTTTGACTGTCAGCAGTCATTATTTCCCTTGTCTGTTCTTCAATAATATTCCTCCATCATTTTTCATCTTTTAAATAACCAATGGAATAAAGTATAAAAATAATTTGACATTTCTTGTTTCTTGATATCATTCTCCAGTCTTTAAGTGATCAAAAGCATTAAGCTTTCTTGAAACTGCGCAATTTTTTGTCTCCTTGGGTAATTGTTTAACTTTGAGTTTAAATACAGCTGGCTCCTTGATACTCTTTTTCAAAGACATTTTGAGTATCTATTGGCACCTGAATTTTAGGGCAATTGGTGCTTGTGACTAAAGGCATTTTGTCTTGATTATTGAATTATCTTCTGATCTTTAGCACTGTAAACCATTCTAAACAACTCCACAATTACACATTGGTTCTCAAATTTTTGACTAATCCCTGAGAAATGAAGGTCGACTTGATTTAACTTAGATTAAAAGGTTTAATTTTTCATGCGTCTACTTTTATTTGAGATTGATTTTTACAGCTATACCCTTTATATATTAACCATACAGTGGATACATCCAAGTTATTTGCCATAAAGTAATTATAGTTCTGCAAATATCTACATTGCATTTTATGATCACTATTACATTATCTGAAGATCCAAGAAAAGATTGAACTAAACTTCAAGCAATAAAACAGTCAGAATGGGATTATATTTTGTAATTCTTGGATCAGATTAAACTAATAATACAGGAGAATGTCCTGTCTAATATTTATTCAGTTATCAGCAACATAAAATCAAGATTATCTGATCATTATCATAATGTTGATTTTGTAGGAGTTATTATTGCTTTATAAAACTGAAGCTACAAAGTAAATAGAACTATATAGATTGCCTTCAATTTGGCAAGAAAACCAATAAGCCAAAATAAGCAGCCTTTCAGAAATAAACAAATCCAACTCCCTCCTGTATTTAGGCAGAGTCATATAGTCATACAGCCCAGATACAGACCCTTTAGTCCAACTTATCCATGGGAATCGACGTTTCGGGCATAAGCCCTTCTTCCTGAAGAAGGGCTTATGCCCGAAACGTCGATTCTCCTGTTCCCTGGATGCTGCCTGACCTGCTGCGCTTTTCCAGCAACACATTTCCAGCTCTGATCTCCAGCATCTGCAGACCTCACTTTCTCCTCCAACTTATCCATGCCAAACAGAACTAAATTAGTCCACTTGCCTGCATTTGGCCAATATTCCTCCAAATCTTTCCTATACTTGTGTCTGTCCAAAAGACTTATAAATGTTGTAATTGTACCTGCATTTACCACTTCCTGTGGCAGTTTATTCCACATATGAACCACCCTCAGTATGAAATAGTTGCCCCTCAGATTCCTTTTAAATCTTTCTCCTCTCACCTTAAAAATATGCCTTCTAGTTTTGAACTCCCCCACCCTAGAAAAGACATTTGCTATCACCTTATCTCTGCTCGTCTTGATTTTATAAACTGCTATAAGGTGACCCTGAATCCTCTAACCTCCAGTGAAAACCTTTCCAGCCCATTCTGCCTCATCTAATAACTCAAACCCTGTAGTCTAGCAACATCCTGTTAAGTCTTTTCTGAACCCTATCCAATTTAGTAATATCATTCCTATAGGAGAAAGTGAGGACTGCAGATGCTGGAGATCAGAGCTGAAAATGTGTTGCTGGAAAAGCGCAGCAGGTCAGGCAGCATCCAAAGAGCAGGAGAATCGACGTTTCGGGCATCTTCCTGAAGTAGGGCTCATGCCCGAAATGTCGATTCTCCTGCTCCTTTCATATCATTCCTATAGCAAGGCAACCTGCACTGTACACAGTACTTCAACATTGGCCTCACCAATGTCCTAAACAATCTCAACATGATGTCCCAACCCCTCTACTCAGTGGCATTCCTGATGAAGGGCTTATACCCAAAATGTCGACGCTCCTTCTCCTCGGATGCTGCCTGACCTGCTGTGCTTTTCCAGCACCACACCTTTTGACTCCTCTGCCAATGGTCTGGGCCAGGGGTGGGGAACCTGTGACCTTAAAGCAGCATGTGGCCATTTGAGGTACTAGTTGCGGCCTTCTGCCTATTTGTCCACAAATACTGAATCCACCTTTTTAAATCCATGTACTATTTTTTAAACTTTTACTGGTAACCCAGTCATGTCAAAAACTAAGAAAAGAACATTAATGGAAAAGATCAGAGTAGTTAATGAACAATGGGAATTGCAATATTATGCAGTTGCTGTGAAAGATAAAATGACATTTTTGCTCTCCGATGTCATAATTAGCAGCAATGAAGAAGTACAATGTGTATCAGCATTATGCAACTCATAAGAACCACAAACATGCTGAACTGGAAGGAGAAGCCTGAAAATCTGCACTTAAGAAAATGAAAGATCAAAAGCAGCTGCAGCAAGTATTTGAAACAATGTCAGGACAAAGGACTGACATCACTGAAGCAATTTATAACATAATGTAAGAAGGGATAGTGGAAGAAAAAATAAGCCATTTAGCGATGTGGAAATCATAAAAGAATGCATTGTTGAAGTTGTAGGATGCTGAGATTCAGATAAGGTTAATAAGTATGACCAACTACCTCTTTCAAGATGGACCATAACTGATTGGCAACATGAATTAACCATGAATATAATAGAACAACTTCATACAATATGCCAAAGCGAAGACATTCATTATTCGATTGCCTTGGATGAATCCACTGACTCAGTGCAGGTGTTATTTTTTATTTGTGTTATAACTGCAGATTTTCATTGCCATAAGGAGTTACTGGCTTTGGGTACCCTTATGCCGAGGAAGTGTGGAATGGACATCTTCACTATCTTCAAAGGAAAATGCCGTAAAGCAAAACTGAATTTATGCAATTTAGTGAGCATATGCACGAGGGTGCACTTTTCATGAAAGGAATATGTGAAGGATTTGTTGTGTTACCACAAAAACAATTGCAAGATCCAGATACTTAGATTTGCTTTTGTTCTCTTTTGCATTAACAGAATCTATGTGCCAAACCTACTGTTTTAAGTGACATGTTAAAGAAAGATAGAGGTATTGTAAACTACATTTGTGCAAATGCATCACGGCATCGCCAACTTTGCAACATGCTTCAGTTTGATGATGAAATATTCAGTGTGGATCTGCCATATCATTCGAAAGTACGCTGGTTGTCACAAGGACAAATACTTGTAAAACTTTTGTCTTTGCAAAAATAAATAAGTTTTTTTGAGGAACTGACTGAACCATATGAATTGTCAAAAGAGGATATCTGCATAAATGTTGCATTTTTGTGTCAAAGCAAAATGATCTGAATCTTTTTTTCCAAAGTAAAACTAAATCTATATATGATATGTGACTAAAAATCCAGGCATTTCCGAAAAGCTGATCTTTTTCAAAACTCTCCTTACTCGATTGGAGCTTACAGCTGAACACTTTCCTGAACTGGCAAAGGTAATTACTGAACAGGATACAAGCAAATCATTAAGGAAATGTGATGTGAAAAAAACACACAGCTGCTCTAGACTCCCTGATTGAAGAACACAATGAAAGATTTGCTGATTTTGAGAAACATGATCTCACACTGAAACTAGCTTTTCAACCACACCTGGTTGATGCCTCCAAAGCACCTAATGACTTACAGATGAAATCAGTTGAGCTCTCAGAAGATAACATTCTGAAGTCTCTATTTGATGCTAAAGCAGGATCCCATTGAAATATGGAAAAATGCTGTTGAATATCCATGTCTATGTCAACATACTCATCAAATGCTGTCTTGTTTTGGCAAAACCTAATGTGAGTCAACATTTTCATACATGACACAAATTAAAACACACTTGAGATCTCACATGACAGATATTCACTCGGAGGATGAATTAAAACTATGGTCAACAATGTTGGAACCAAATTTCTGATTCCTATCTCGCAATAAGCAATTACAAAAAAGTCATTAAATGGTTTGTTGTCTAAGGTTTTCATTTATTATCAGTTCTATTGTCCACTTTGCCAAACAAATAAATGTGTATTTGTTGAATTTTAATTTTGTTTAAAGTCATCATCAGGCTTTAATTAAAATTAGTAAATATGTTGACAAAAATATAACATTTTGTTGCATATGTTAAATGCTTAGCAGCAGCCTAATAGGATCTCGGTTAAATAAAATGTGGCCTTCCAATGTAAAAAGGTTCTCCAGGCCTGGTCTGGGCAATGAAGGTAAACCTGCTAATTGCCTTCTTAACCACCCTTTTAGGCAATTTTCAAATACTATCTAACTAACCCCTTTGGTCTCTCTGGGCCACACTCCCAGGGCTCCACCATTAATTTAGAAGTCCTGAACTTGTTTGTTTACCAAAATTCAATACCGCACATTTATCCAAATTAAACCCCATCTGCTACTTGTTAGCCCATTGGCCCAACAGATCAAGTTCTCTTTTTAATCATAAAAAATCTTCTTCATTGTCTACTATACAATCAGTTCTTCTGTAACGCAATGGTTGCTTTCTTGTGCAACCGGCACTAGACAATAATCATGCTTTAGAAACAGTGCTTAAAGTGTTCCAGCCAACACATGTTCTAAAGGTTCGCTCTGGAGAATTAGTGTCCCCAGTTCATCAATCACGTCACAGCGAATTCGCATTGATGAAATGGACATTATAACAGAATGACTCGTACCACCAATTTTGGTGTCATTCACAAACTTCCTAACCGTTCCTCCTAAATTCTCACCCAAATCATTTATATAAATGTAAACAAGAGCATTGCAGAACACCGCTGGTCATTAGCCTCCTGTCCAAAATTGTCAAGCCAATTTATATCCAATTGACAAGCTCTTCCTGAATCTATGTGATCTTACTTTACTAATCAGACTACCATGCGGAACCTGGTCAAAGGTTTTACTAAAGTCCATGTAGACAACGTGTTGTATTTTATTTAATTATAATTAAAAAGAGCAGACTTTAGAATGAAGTAGTATGAGAAAAAATTTACAATTTAAGGGGTGGATCACAGTGCAATTCTTAAACAAAACCTCTATTGAGGGTAGGGGGATGTGGAGGTTTAGTAAAGAAATATCTTCAGATGACAGATGTTAACCTGATTAACGTAACAGAGGTCAACATGCTGGCCACTCAGAAAACATTCACCAGAACAAAGATCAGGCAGGAAAGTATTCAGGGAACCAACAACTTATATCCATTATAGAAGAATACTGCAGAATTCAAAAATAAATAGCTCACACCAGAAATGAAGACACCAGTTTATTTTAACCAGTAAAACTATGTGGGAAATAGCAGCAATCTATTTAGCATCTGTCGCAAATGACTTCAAGGCATTACAAAACAGGCTGTCATCAGATTAGGTGCTACATGCACCTGTCTAACCAAGCCAATGGCAAATTCACTATTGGAATGGTTTCTTGCTTAAGGTAGCGAACAGGGACTCCATCAACTTAGAAAGACTAAAGTCTTCCAGCCGGCTGACCTCATTATAGGGTTTGCCTGACAGAATTAGCATAAGCCCTTCTTCCCATACTGATAATGATTTTACAATCTAAAGACTCAAGACTCTTCCTCATTAAAAAAACATTTTTTTTACAGGAATACAGACCGTTTGCATTTTATTTAAAACCACCTCTTCCTGTGTTACTAACAAAGCTTTGAAGTAAACTTAAAATGCTGCAGTCATTTCTGATATAATGCGATAGTTCTGTTCTCGTGTATTCTTGCGTTATAAGAAAATTGTGCAATAGCCACGCCATTTAAACTAATCGGGCCGGAATCCCATTGTAGTCCCGAAAGTTTGTGTTCTACAAATAACGGTCTAAATTCTTCAATCTTGTTAAAGCCAATTTGCATTGAAGAAATACGCATTATAGTAGAACACACTGTAATTGTAAGTTATGTGCACAGTTTTAATAGTCTCGAAAGATATTTTCAAATTGCTAACTGCAGCAAGATGTGCTGTGAAGCAGGTGTTGCAGACAGAGATCCATTTTCAGACTATGATATTTGGTCTGGCTAGATTAAGATCGTATTGAAATCTGACTTCTGTGTATTTTACATTTGATTTATTTCTTTCAGTGAAGTAAAAACTATGAATAAACAAACTCAGCTTTTTCTATAGTAAAATCTAAAAACCTGGTACATAAAATTACCAATAAAAGCCCTTTATCCTCCTATTTGAAACTTCCATGCCATGTTTCTTGCTGAAAGGAAGACTGTCAACTTGATGTCTTCCCACCTGTGGATCATGTTGGCCAGGGGAAATGGTGGTGGGTTGAAAGGGAGGGGCATTTTAAAAACATCACAAGCAACTGGCTCCAATTTCATTCAAGTCCTGGCAACCAGTAGAACCACATGTTTTGCAGGTTGCTTCCAAGTATTTGCACCCTGTGTAGAATGAGCAGTTAACCACAGCCCAATTTAGTTTGACATCTGTGTCAAAATGCTGAGTTTGCATAAAATGCTTCAAAAGGATACATTATGGCAATGACTGGGCTTTTGATTGCAGCAATACATTTGTGTAAGAAACAGCAATCAGAGTTTGCCTGACAGAATTAGCATAACTCTTCTTCCCATACTGAAAATGATTTTCCAATCCAAAGACTCAAGACTCTTCCTACATTGATACCTTTTAAGAACAAACTGTTTGAAGGATACTAGATATTGTAAATGATACATGGGGTGGGTAGTGACTGTAATGAGGTCAGCCAGCTGAACCTTGTAGAATGTGAGTTCCCAGAATGGGGTTGTTAATCTGGTCCAAGAGGCAGTGCTAATGTCAATGGCTACGCATTTGTAAATAGAGGGTGATTGGTGATGGAATGCTGGATTCTGAAGAGTTATTTCAGAATTAATTTTTATTTTACTCATGTTGTAGCAATTAGGCCTGTGAGCAGTTAAAATGGGTTACTTACCTGTGTGTGATTCTAACTGGCACAATTTTAGAGGTTACTAAAATAGGTTGAGGCCATGCGATTTGTGCAAGTTGTGGTCCACCATCAGGAAGATCCTGATTGCAGTTTAAGACAGTAGGGAGGCGGACACACCACAGCTTGCTCATTAGATGGAACTAGATCAGGATATGTCTGTAAATAAGAAGTGCAAAGTAAAGCAAAATAACCTCCGTGGAGTCATCAGTTGCAAGGACGATTTTTTGAGTTTCTTCGCAAAGTAAGTTGGAAATCAAAAGGGGATGAGTGGTAACTGTACACATTCTTCTGAAGTAGAGAAAAACTAATCTCCAAATGTAACTTGAAAGTAAATGTAGGAAGCTCAATATCCTTCTGTTGCCTGAACTATTTTCCTGATCAAAAGCAGAGATGACTAGATCTTTTCAAATTTTGGCTTGTAAAGTTTTTGCCCTTCAAAGTTGACCATTTTTGGCCGGTATTGGTCTCATTGCTTTTAATGTTACCACCAACACCTTTCATCTCTGGCCTGAGATCACCATTTCCAGATGTTTTCTTTTCTTATACTAGCAACACTTTCCTTCATGAACAAATGTGTAAAGTACTGCATTCAGGATTTGACTCACGCAACAGAAAATCTCTAACTTTGGATATTCACAATATTTGCAGCTCTGATGTGCCATCTTTGGGAGGGGATGTGTAAAGATCCCCCCTTGGTAGTTGCAGAATAACAAAGATTTTCTCTTGGTGTCTCAACCAATCTGGAACACATTATCTATTATTGCGACTTGTAGGCCCTAGTGTGTCAATTCACTGCTGATTCTTACAGAACAGCAGTGAGTTACAATGACTCACTATTCTTTAAATCTAATTAATTATAAGCTGACTAATTTGAATTGTTCTGAAATTATGAAAGACAGAGTATAAATGCAAGAATTTATTTATTTGATGATCAAGGTGATGGTGTTATCAAAATATTATAATCTGCAAATTGTTCACATTACTCAGTCTTCCAGTTTTGGATTACACACATTGTCAATATAATTGCTGAAATAAACCATTTATAAACAGCATCTAAAACCAATTTCAATGCAAGTTGGATTTAAACATTGCTTCTGCCAGTTTTCAGCAGCAGACAATATTTTCCACCATTTGAGAGACAGCACAGAGACAACTGTCGGTTGTATGATGTAGTGTAGTGATGGTAACGAGGTCAGCCCGGTGTACCTCATCGAATATGAGTTCCCTGATTAGGGCTGATAACCTGATCCTATCAGGGAGCTCTGACTGACAGATATAAACAGGAGTGTCAGAGGTTCTGTTCACTGTCAGAGCTGGCTCTGAGGGAGCTGGATCAGTGTCAAGTAGAGAATTTGAAATAGAATCCCTTCGGCCCAACAAGTCCATATTGACCCTACGAAGAGTAACCCAGACCCATTCTCCTACTCTATTATCCTATATTTCCCCCTGACTACTGCACCTAACCTACATATTCCTGAACACTATGGGCAATATAGCATGGCCAATTCACCTAATCTGCACATCTTTGGATTGTGGGAGGAAACCAGAGAACCTGGAGCAAACCCACACAGACATGGGGAGAATGTGCAAACTCCACACCGACAGTCTCGTGAGGCTGGACTCAAACCTGGGTCTCTGGCACTGTGAGTGAGCAGTGTTAACCACTGAGTACTAAGCACATGTAAATCAGGGGTGACTTAGTGACTGGATACTGGCCTAAATGGAGTTATTTTAGTAGGATTTCCTGTAAGAGGATTTGTGAGTAGATTTTCATCATGGAGACAGATATTGGGTCCAGAATTTTCCCAACTCCATGATTCCATTCTCACCCCAGATAAACCTGCCTGACATAATTTTGTATTGGTGAAGCAGACTTGTACTAGAAATGGTCTGTTACCTCCAGAGATAAGCCTAAAGTAGCACCAGAGATGGGTGGTTAGTGAACCTACAGATTAGAAGGCTAGCCTGTGGAACACTGGCCTAGTTGTAATCACGGATGTTAGGATCTCTAAGTCCTCACTCCCCCTCAGTCCACCCATCCAACCCATATGATGACAAGTGAACTATGTCCCAATTAATTATGTCCAAATAAACTTATCAGCTCCAGCATGTTTTTGCATGCCCTCTCATATCCCCACACTCCATGGTCCTTCTATGCCCTTATACATTCTCCACACCCACTCTTAAAAATTTACAGAACTAATGAGTTGTTAGAGAAACTGACAAGTCTTTGAGATGCCCCTGAAGCTGACAAAATAAGCAAACATACTTTGAAAATAACTGTTTATCTTACAGCCTCTTAAATGTGTCAATGACAGATAGCTATTCATGGTAACAGTGACAAAAAAAGCTACAGTAGCACCTCGACATACGAACGACCCCGTTCACGAACAAATTGGTTTACGAACAGCATTGTACATAAAATTTGCTTCAGCGTACGTACGAAATTCAAGGTACGAACGAAGGTCCGAAGGCAAAAAGCCCGTGTGCGACCATGTGGTTTCATTGTTCTGCTTTGCTATGCCGCTTTGAACACAAAAGCTCTCAGGCCCTGCGTGATCTCATTCAGTCCGTCTTTGGCACGCACTGTGAACATTGTTCGTTGCTACGTTCAAGCATTCTTACACTATCCGAACTATGGGAAAAATTGATTCAGTACGTGAACTTTTCGGTTCGCGAACCGGGTCCCAGAACGGATTAAGTTCGTAAGTTGAGGCGCTACTGTATTTAAAAATCTCTTATTTTTGTCCAAATAATAATTGAGAATGCCGATCAAAGAGAGAATTGCATACTGCAGTCTCATACAGCTGTCATTCAAATAAAATTCTTTCAATGCATTTGTATAAACAGATCCTGCTGACCTGACTCCCTTAAACATTCTTCATAATGATGCTATCTGGTGACTATATTAACTGCCAGATTGAACAGTGCCAAATGGTATCATTATGAATCTTTAGATGTGCTCCAATAATGATTAAGGATAAGCTGAGCAGAATATGTCTTCTCACTTGCAAAGAGATTTCTAGCTTTGTTTGATTGACATCTTCATAACCTTGTAAAACTTGATCCTCCTTTGAAGACAAAGGCATAAATTGCTGGTGGAACTCAGAGTTGCTGATGAAGAATCACTGGACTCAAAACATTAACTCTGCTTTCTCTCTATAAATGCTGCCGACCTGCTGAGTTTCTCTAGCAATTTCTGTTTTTGTTTCAGATCTCTAGCACTTGCTGATTTATCCCTCTTTGAAGATTTATTTTTCACTGTCTATACACTTAGTTATAAAAGATTAAAGGGTGTGGAGATAAAAGGCTTCTTCAAAGAATGTTCAATGCGTGCAGTGGATCGACAGCTTTATGAGGAGTTAAAAGGGGCAGTATTTTTCAAAGGGAATAGTGAATGCCTTGTTTTTGATGCACAACTCAAGGCAAGATCTCCCCCATTGTCCGTAACTTGTTAAAGGTGTCATTGACCACATCTCATAACAAAACTGGCCAAGCTCTGTGTAATTAGTGACAGGCCTTAAATGCTAACTTCTGCAATGAAGCCAACAAGGTCGGGAGTACTGAATGCAGTCTTGACTCATGCACCCTCATCATAGCCTGGTAAAAATGGTCAGAAACAGGAATGAGGGCAGGAATCTAAAATTCAGGTCCCATCTGCCATTTTTAAAGCCTTTCTGCCTCAGTTTCAACATGGATGGAGGTACAAAGGCCTGGGCTTTAGATTATCTTCACCTGGTCACTCCTGAAGTAGAAACAATTAGAAATGTACTTTTGGAAGAGTTATATCTTAATTTGGCTAACTGTGCCACTGTTCCTATAACCTTAGTTTGCGTAAAACAGAATAAATCATTCAACAAGCAGCGTTCCTCAACTACTTGCTCTGGGAGCAGGGTCCACATTCTCACAGCTCTCTGGCTGAAGGAATTCCTTCTGGATTCTCAACGGAATTTATTAGCATATGGTGTAGATTTGTGATCCCTAGTTTTAGACTCGCTGCACAGCCAGAAACATCTCCTCTACATTGATCTTATGAAGCACCTTTGTAATTTCATCTGACCACCCCTCACCATTCCCTTTTCTAAAGAAGGGAGCCCCAGATTGTTCAGTCCTTTTCTGGCAATAATAGTCTCTCAGTCAGTCTCATGATCATGCTGTTGATTTTATGGGGGATTTTCTGCAGTGCCTCTGTCATCTTTTGTAAAATGAAGAACCCAAATAGTTCACAGTACTCTAAGTGTAATCAGAGAGTATCTGAGTCAGAGATATCAGGACATGTAGAGTAGAAGGTTGAATGGAAACAAACATTTTCCTTCTCAAACTCACCAGGACAGACAGGTTGAAAGTTTTAACTGTTTTTAGGCCTAAAACAGCTTGTAGTGTCTAATGATTTTAAGTGCTACACGACATCAAAGCCGCTTACACTATTGTGTCATGTGGAATGCTTTTCCTTAATATTAACTACTTTACTTTCTGTGCAGTTATGAAAGCTTTTGATGGCTCAGCAATGTTTGTAAAAGTTAAAATCTTTTAAATTACAATTAAAATACATGCTTTTGGTTCTTAAAATGTACTTTTTAAAAATTCCATTTGTAAACTGTTATGATTTTTCTTCTTGATGATTGCATAGAAAGCTAAATTCACCAGTTATTCAGGATCACAGCTCCTTATATACTTGTTCAAAGTATAATTTTTCACAGATATACCAGCTTTGGAGAAGGAATGTATTTGAATTGTCCTTAACTGCAGCAAATTTAAAACACTGACTCACCTGAAAAGAATATTAATGTTAGTGACCAAAGTTAAAAAAAGAACAGGTATGGTAGTGGTTCTGTGTTGTAACCTTTGTGCATTTACAGAAGTGTAAATTCACATGCAAGTTATAGTTTTGCAAAGAACATAATTATCGCCAAAGGCATTTCCCAATCAAATTTCTTTGTTTCTCATTAGCTGCAGTTAATGCAATGCATTGATATGTCAGCCATGTCATTCCACACCATAAAACTCTGCTTTTATGAAAATACTATCCAGCTATAAGGACTTAGGCCCATTTTTATAATAGCAATAAAACTTCAGCCAGACTCCTTAAAGTACATCATATATCAACTGTTATTTAGTCTCGACAGTGTTCCTAGACATGAGGTCACCATATAATTTCCTACATGTTGTTATTGAACTTCAATGCTAACCTGAGTCTTTATTGCTTATTTTAACAAAACCTATATCCATATTGTATAAAAAACAAACATAAATGTGTTCGTTGCTTTAAACAGGCTGGCTTTTTTTTTGTTGGATTTATATTTACCATCTCATTTCTTAATGTCTCTTCTTGAAAGTGTAGTTTATTGCAAAGTTTGCCCACTGCCAGCCTCCCTCTTGCACCAGACCAAGTACACATTGTGACACAAGACAAATGATTGAACTGGGCCATGTTCTGGTTTAATGTTCTCTCAGTTGTTAATAGAGGTCATTAGATAGTGATCAAAACAATATTACTAGCTAATTTTTCCTGTCATGAATGAAGGGTGACTGAGATACCCCTTGCCACCCTGATTGAGATCATTTAGCCCATATAGCATCAAACCTAAGATGTACTGACTTTCTATAGCCTTGATGATTTTTATGTGTGGTGTCAATTGATTGGTTGCTTAGATACCAATTCAGTATCAAGGTATGAACCACTTTGGTCAGGCTTTGTTTAACTATCGAATCTCTAGCATTGATTGATAAACCATTATTTTAGAGTGATATCAGTTTGGGATTAATGCAGTTTAAAGTGAGTTTACAAGTTTTAAAGTAAGATCAACAGTGATTTGAGGTTTTGCTAGGCAAGTGTCCATGATGGATGTCTCCAACAAGGACTCAATAGCACAATGGCTCTGTATAGCCAGGATTTTCCTCACTGGTAAATGTTCCAGGAGGGAGGGATTTCTGCTTGTCTGTCTGTTCAATACAACCTGTTCCCATTCTCTAAGTTAATGCAGTGTACATGGTAGCACTCTGGAAAGATTCCTCTGAGACTGCAAAGTCACAGGAATGTTTCAGCAGGGAAGCTCATAAAATATTGGCCAGACCGGTGAAAGACAGTGGCACCCTGATTCTTGTGTGTAAGTGGGAGTCAGAATCAAGAGACAGGAGAGCTTTAAGAAGGCTTTCCCTTGGACTAGTAGTGCTCAGGATTGTTAATGGTATTTCCTCAGTCTTGCTGCTACTGTCCCATGGCAACTTTGAGAAGTGGTGGGAACACCAATAGGTTAGAGGGAAATTTGCTGGTAGCTGGGGATCTGTCAGCTCCCCACCAGTCCATCATTGAAAATTAGTGGTTGAGGAAGGATAAAACAATCATTATTACCCTAGTATGACAGAAATGCTAAAAATTATAATTTGCAATGCAACGATGCACAGATGAATTCAAAATATGGAATTTGGGATGGTGGTAGTGTGCAAGTTTGTGGTGGGGGATCAGGTTGACTGTGATGGTGGTGTGTAGTTGCATTGGTAGCAGTGAACGATTTGGCTGATATCAGAGGGTTTGTTAGTGGTTATATGCAATTAGGGTGCCAGCACTGGATGTGGGGGTAGCGGCTGTGGTATTTGTGGTGAAGGTATACCAATCTTCTTTCCTTGACTAAGTCTAAGGCCCTATTTAGTTAACAGTGGAAGAGGATTAACTACTATTGAATCTCAACCAAAAGAGTCTCTTGTCTTAACAAAATATAGTTTCTTGCATGCTGGCAATTAGGTACAAGCTAAATCAGTGATAGACATTATTACTAAGACTGTGAGAAGATCTAGAATATAGATTCTCATTCCATGAATCCTAAGATGTTCTGCTTTATCCCTACCCAAGCCAGCATCAAATCATCAGATTGAGTGGTGCTTAATGCTGCCTCTGACATTAACCCTTTCATAATCATTATCTTACACAATATCTCTCCTAAAGTTTATTTTCCCCTGATTAACATATTTAAACATTCATCAACCTCTCAACTCTCTGACTTCATAAATTTAGGCTATTGGCAGATTTCACAGTCCTTCCATGATCCCTTTAATAATCTCATCTCTTCTTGAATAAACTCATCTCATCTCTTCAACAGTCTTACCTTTTTGGACTTGGAAACTTCATATGTCTTTATCTTGAGGACTGTTGATCTTGATTTTGGTCTTGAACTGTGTGATCAATAAGTTATCTCTCCTTGGAGAACCTTGCATGTCCTTCAAGAAGATCATCATTCCTGCTGTCTCAGATGGCTGGTATATTACCTCATCAGGAGGAACCTTTTGTGCAAGAACAACTTTATTCTGAAAATGCTGATGGATCTATGTTAAAGTATGTAAACTCTTTACTTCCATCTTGTGGATTAGATTGGATATCTTCACTCAGCTTTTGTGATTGTTGCATTGGAGCATTGGACAAATTGTTATCTTCAGTAACATTTGCTTTCTTTGTATTAACTCTGGCAGTGATACTAATAACTCTGAATTTAACACAACTTGGTTTCTCTTGATCTGTTTGCTTTTTCTTGGAACTAGTTGAAAACCTTCTGCTGCCTCAAGAATGTTGAGGTCAAGGCTTGTGTGCAGGCACAAAAATGAGAAATATTGATTATAAGTCATTCTCAATTCTCGTGCTTTTTGTGTTACATATAATACATGTTCAATCTTAAGAGTTTTGCCACTTAGATCATGTAGTTTCATCTATGTAGGTTATAGCTTCTGTTTCCAAAACCAAAGTCTGACAGACAGTGACACTTACTCCTATTTCAATCTTGAAATTAATGTCCATTGACATAAACAGGTTCTGTCAAACTTGAGTGTGTTAGCTCTTTAAATCCCCAACAAATGTATCATATATCTTTTCTAATGTTGGAGGATCTATTGAATGAACATCTTAGTATGAGCTGGTATTTGACTTCTTGCTACTCTGAAGCTATTTCTGTGCATGATAGCTGAGTACTGCTTGAGCCTCTGGGGCTTTTTTCTTCCACACTGACTCTTGGTATCTGGTATGTACTCTTTCTGTTGGCTTGTCACTTATGTCTCTAAAGTACTTATAGCTTATAAAATGGATGTTTCTGTTTTCCAATGATAAGATTGTCTTTCTCTCTACAAGATTTCTCTGTGATTCTTCCTGGTTTATATTTCCAACACTATCTAAATAGGTATCTCAAAAATAAAATCTTCTTTGAACTGCAATAAATCTGGAGAGAACAATAATTAAAATATTGATAAATTTCCTGGATTAAATATTGATCTTTCAGGGATCTTATTTGTTCCCAGGTTATAGTAATTGCAAAAGATTGTAGAACTTATTCAAAGATGTGTGTGCCTTCCTGTACGCTTTGGTGATTTACCATGTCATATGACATAAATTCAATGGAATACAACAGAGCATTCATGTAAACAGTTTATGATTTAGAATTCCAATTTGACACAATTTTGTAACTTTAGAACTGTTTTCTCCAAGATCTTTAATCCTGTGTTCTATTTGGCTCACTTTTGATATTAAATCTTGCAAGTACTGTCATTTCTCTTCTAAGATCTGCTGAATGTGATTATTTATTATGCTTACTTTAAAGCATTCAAAATGGTCCTGTACTCTTTTTTCCCTTGAAGAATTTTACTTCTGTAAAATGGAATGGTGCTCTATTTTCCTTGACTTTGAGCTTTCAAACTTTGCGGTAAAGAAATACTGTACGTTTTTCTTCTTTTAAAACTTTTCATTCTGTGAAATAGTAATGAGTAGCCAAGCTGCTTGCTGGGGTATGCCCAGCTATTTGGGGTCAATATGTAGGTTTTCTGTCTTCAGTGGCCAAAATTGAGGATTTCCCCCTATTTAACGGGCAATTTCTAATCTTTCACTGCCAAAATGCAAAGTCTGTTCTTTTCCACAATTTGACCTTAATAACTTACCTGCAACCATAATAGATTCTTTCCACCAGAGCCCAGTTAAAATTATGGCTCTCCTGCCTTTATCGTAGCCTTAGACATCTCCCATGTTCTTTTGTTAAACTTTGTTTTAACTTTCAAATTGCCCCTTTTAGTGTTTTAATTCTGCTTTATAACAATCCAGGTGTGGCAACTTTGGTGCAAAGTACTTTTCAGATTCTGGATTTCTCTATTGCAGCTGCACCTTGTGGTGTTCACTTACATAGTTCATTGTGAACTGTAAGTACTGTTTTTACTACTTCTAGCCTTTTCAACATTGTCTTTTGCGCCATTACTTTAAATATTTTTTTCTTTTTGCCCAACAGAGATTTTTAATGTTAGGCATGAGCTCTGAAATGTTCATTCCCTAGCTATACCTATACACTGTACATGCTCCTACAAATATTCACTTCCTGAATCAATCTGTCCACTACCAGGTGAAATTAGTCTTTAAGCCCTTTCTAACTTCTTCTGCACCTGTTACCACATCTGAAGTAAGGATTTTAGTCTCGAGTGCTGTTTCTCCTTTTTGATCCTTGCATGTATGCCTGCTGACTGCATTTTTGTTTCATAGTTTCATAGTTGTATACTAATAGAAGCAGGAGTAGGCCATTTGGTCTATTGAGTCTGCTTTTCATTAAGATCATGGCTGAACTGTCCATCGTCTCAGCTCCTCCCACTGTATCCTTAACATCATTCTTTGGCATGTCAGACACAGCTTCCACTGTGAAGACTGACAAAAAACAGTTATTTAACGCCTTGGCCATTTTGGCATTACCCAATAGTAATTCCTCTTTCTCTTCCTGCTAGACACATACATCCACTTTAGCCTTTTTTGTTTTATATATTTATAAAAGTTTTTCCTACCTGTTTTTATATTCTGTACTAGTTTGCATTCACAATCTATCTTTCCTTTCTTTATTGCTTGCTTTGTGGTTCTTTGTTGCTTTTTAAAGTTTTCCCAATCTTCCTGTTTCCCACTACTCTTGGCTACTTTGTAAACCTGAGCTTTTAATTGGATGCCTTCCATTATTTCCTTGGTTATCCAAGGCTGGCTCTTCCCACCCTTGCTATCCTTGTTTTTCACCGGAATATACTTTCCTTGAGCACTGTGAAAGTCGTCCACTGTTCCTCAACTGTTCCACCATTAAACTTGTGCTCCCAGTCTAATTTAGCCAACTCATTCCTCATCCAATTATAGTTTACCTTGTTTAAGCACAATACCCTAGTTTTAGATGATAGTATTTCACCTTCCATTTGTATCTGAAATTCAATCGTACTGTGATCACTCTTTCCAAGAGGATCCTTAATTACAAAATCATTAATTTTTACCTGTCTAAGGACCAGATCTAAGTTTGCATGCGCCCTTGTAGGTTCGCTAACATGCTGTTCTAGAAAGTTATCACAGATGATTTCTATGAACTCCTCTTCAAGACTGCCTCTGTCGACTTGATTTGGCCAATCAAAGTGCATGTTAGAGTCTCCCATGACTACTGCTATTACATTCTTACATGCTTCAGATTATTCTTGATTGATTGCCTGTTCCACTGTAGCATTATTATTGGGTGCCCTATAGTCTACTCTCACCAGTGACTTCTTCCCCTTACTGTTCCTGATCTCCACCCAAATGGACTCAACGTTTTGCTCATTGGATGCTATATCACCTCTCCCTATTGCCCTAATCTCATCCTTAATTAAGAGCATGACCCCACCTCCCTTACCTTCCTGCCTATCCTTCCTAATTATCTGATACCCTTGGATATTTAATTCCCTGCAACCACGTTTCTGTAATGGCAAATAAATCATACCCCTTTGTACTGATTTGCACAACAAGTTCATCGACTTTGTTTTGAATACTACGGGCATTCAGATAAAGTGCCCTTATACTCATTGTACCTTTAGAATCTAGCAATCTCTCTGTCTTTTGCATATGATTCTGTAACCCAATTTTACTTCCTACTTTTCTAATTTTTGCTCTAGTCTCTGCATTGCTTCCTTCTGCCTTTCTACCTAGACTCCCATCCTCTTGCTGTTTTAGTCTACCCTTCCTCACAGTCTCTCTGCTCACTGCAACTGCCTTTACACCAACGCTGATCTTCTGACCTGATGCCTTGGCTCCCAACCCTCTAGATTAAAGCTTCCCCAATAGCTCTAGCAAAACTGTCTGCAAGGATATCGGTCCCTCTCGGGTTCAGGTGTAACCCATCCCTTTAGTACAGGTCACACCTTCCCCAGAAGAGAACCCAATGATCCACAAATCTGAAAACCTGCCCCCTGCAGGTACGCTTTAGCCACACATCTGTCTGCCATATCTTCCTACTCTTGCCCTCACTAGCGTGTGGCACAGGCAGTAACCTTTGTGGTCCTACCAGATACACCACATCATTTTGACATTTACACATGTCTGCATTTCAAAGCTGCACTTTGGAACACACTGACACTTCTCATTGACATGCTGCTCCTAGGACATTTTGTGCACAGGATCAGGCACTCGTCTCATGGATTTGACCAAGATGCATCTTCAGGTATCTTGGCTTGTTCTTTTAGCACTCACTCACTATACATCAACTTCAATGCACACATCATCACTGCCTTGTCTTGCATTGTATTGCCTTTTTGCATCCCCCCCTCCCCCACTTAGTCAGAGCTTAAGGGCTAACATTACTTCTGACTTGCCTTGTCTTTTAACAAACATAAATCAGGCAACTTGTCACGTTTGTCAGCAATGATCAGTGAAGAGGTGGATATGTTGCTGTATGTAACTGTTCTAAGTGATCTCACACACCTGTACCGTGTGCCAGCCACATACATACTGCATATGCATTAACTAAAGACCATGTTTCAAAGTCTAAGGGGAATGGTCATCAGATAAGTGAAAGGAGATGCCCTTCACCCAGAATTTTCCAGTACATTAAGTCAAGAACAGCCTCTGGTGTCAGTTCAAGGGCTTGGGAATGGTCAGTACTCAACTTGAGATGGTCAGGGTGTCTGTATGCCTACAGTCTGGGTGTCCTGGTCAGCTCTGTGAGTCCAATGTAACCAGTCCAGTGAAGCACACAAAATCAATTGGAGCACTTCATGGAAGTCCACCATGGATCTGCTCAGTCATCATTTGGAGTTGTCTGTCCAAGTTCATCAAACTCATGTTCAGTCCTGAGGATCCATCCATT
The DNA here is from genome assembly GCF_004010195.1 of Chiloscyllium plagiosum. Taxonomy (NCBI): domain Eukaryota; kingdom Metazoa; phylum Chordata; class Chondrichthyes; order Orectolobiformes; family Hemiscylliidae; genus Chiloscyllium; species Chiloscyllium plagiosum. Next base: position 8,235,921 of record NC_057738.1, on the reverse strand, counting down.
AAAAATGAATGTGTGTTATCAGCGGCTCCTGTTACTGGATCCTCAGGGGAACTGGGGAACACAATTCTGGGGATTGGAGGCCATATGTTGGAAGGAATGGAGGATAACAAATGGGGGGGAACAGCTCAAAATAAAAGAGTGAAACAAAAGGGCATATAAGGGAAAAGAATAATGCACAAGAAGAGGTATTAGCAACACTCTGGATTTGATGGAGGTCAGTGGACTACTTTATCTGGCAAAGTGACTCAATACATCTGGAGCTTGGGGATTAACGTGATAAGAGATGGAAATGTGTTGCTGGAAAAGCGCAGCAGGTCAGGCAGCATCTAGGGAACAGGAGAATCGACATTTCGGGCATTAGCCCTTCTTCAGGATTAACGTGATAAGCTGAAGAGTTAGGTAGATGGGCTGGGGAATATGGGGAAGTTCTAAGTTGATAGGGTTGATGGGAAACATTTATAAAGAAGGGAATCTTTACATTTGGGATTTCACCATGGATAAGAGGCTGCGTCTGAGTCTCACTGTGTGAAGTGCATCCACTGTTTCCTTCCTTTGTGCTGCAATTAACTACTATGTAATAAAGCCAGAAATGACTACCACCACACCCCAAGTAGGCAGGCTGACAGTTTTGAGCTGTGAGAAGTGGGGTTCACTTTCGAACCATGTGATGCCCATCAAAGGACAACTGGATTATACAGGCAGACGTTAGCAATACATACTATGTGAACCTTCGACATTGTTGGCTGGTACTGCAAAACGTTAGAGCTCAAATGGAGAGACTGAGTTGCTTAAGCTGAACAAATGGACATGCTACAATCATGTACACAATGGCAACTACTCAGACTAATGAAGGAGAAGAGAAGCAGTTCTGATACCTGATTGGAAAGATTGGTGCTTCGAAACACAATGTGAACATTTCTGATTGGACGGAAACCAATAAGAGACAAGAGATAAAACCCAGTATCGTTTAAGTCCTCTGGCATAACTCCTGGAAAGAAACAGGCATGAACAACCCTTTGCCAGGAGGGGAGGTGAACAAAGGAACTGTGCAGTCTGGCCAATGAAACATTCTTGGCAAATCTGTTTCAATTTAAGTGCAGTATTGGAGTAAGTTATGACACAGCACATCCCTCTGTTAAGATTAGATTAGATTAGATTAGATTAGATTACTTACAGTGTGGAAACAGGCCCTTCGGCCCAACAAGTCCACACCGCCCCGCCGAAGCGCAACCCACCCATACCCCTACATCTACCCCTTACCTAACACTACGGGCAATAGTCAGTCGCCTGAGGCGGGAATTGAACCCGGGTCTCTGGCACTGTGAGGCAGCAGTGCTAACCACTGTGCCACCGTGCCGCCCACAATTAATTAAACCAAACACCCAGAAAAGCTCACCTCGCCTTGTTAGCTGTTAAAATATGACTGACAGAGAACTCGTAAGCTCCACTATTTAGAGAAAATAATATCAATTCACTTTTTAACTCTAAAAGTGAACATTGAACAAGAACTATTCACAACTCTAAGCCCCTCTTTCTCTTAGCTTCTTATTATCTGCCTCCAGCTCTGTAGCAATATGCTGTTCCAATAAGTCATTAGTTAAATTACATCAACTTAATTTCAAAACCACACAGCGGCTGTCATCTTCAGTGGTTTTCTTCTTCTGGCTGAAGATCTTCCTGGGTGGTTTTCTTTCATTTTACTGCAAATATGTTTCATATGAGAAGGTACCTTTGGTAGAGAGTATTTCCTAATTTCTTGGGTCTCTCTTGATGGCAATTGTTCTGTCTCCAATCATCAAAATGCCTGCATTTTTATATCCCCAACATTGTATTGTCTCATTGGTTCAATGTTGGCAAAACAATAAATTCAAACTCGATTGGGTTTTAGTGTCCTGGGGCATAGTTTAAACTGATTGGTTAAATTCAAATTGTTTTCAAAACAGCAACCAACTCAGGTATCCATTTCATGGCCAAATGTTGCTTATTTTCAATCTTCCAGTAAACTCTGAGACTGACATATGGTCATATACATAGGTGTTTGTAAGCTCTCAGTTCAGACCAGCATTCACTCTCTTTTAAAGATACGGTATACATCTTTGACTTCATAACAGGTAGAAGAGGAGTTATTAGTGTGATTTCCTTTGCCTGTTTTCAATTTGTATTTGGGAATAATTTGATATTCGGATATTTTTGATACTTTGAAACGTGATATTTTGATACTTAATACTTTTGAGACTTTTGAGAATGAAAGAGTGAATTGATTAAGTTAAAGAATACTCTGTGCGGTCTAAACTCACTTTCACTGAGGTTAACCGTTGTCTGAGATGAAGACAGTCAACAGCATCAATCTACTGTATGGAGTCCAAATGCTAGCCTCTTGACCACATGCAACATCAGGACTCAATCCCACTAAGAGCCCTGATGTACAAGTAATGTATCGCAACCTGAAAGGCCATAAGATGTAAGAGTGGAACGAGTCCATTCAACCCATCAAGTATGCTCCACTATTTAATGAGATGGTGGCTATCATGATAATCTCCAACTTCACTTTCTTGCCTTTTCCCCATTCCCTTTGATTCCCTTACTGGTTAAAAGTCTATTGTTCTCAACCTTGAATATAATTAGTGACCAGTCTCTACAAGCTCTCTATCATAAAGAATTCCACAAATTCACTACCCTGTAAGAGAAGAAATTCCTACTCATGTCTGTGATAAATTCTGAGATATGCTCTTTGGTCCTTGACTCTCTCACAAGAGGAAACAGCCATTCTACACCTAACCTGTCAAATAGAGTAATAGAGTCATAGTGATATAAGAATAGAAATAGACCCTTCGGTCCAACTCGTCCATGCTGACCAGAAATCCCAACCTAGTCCCATTTGCTAGTACTTGACCCATATCCCTCTAAACCCTTCCTATTCATATACCCATCCAGATGCCTTTTAAATGTAATTGTACCAGCCTCCACCACTTCCTCTGGCAGCTCATTCCATACACGTACCACCCTCTGCATGTAATAAGTGGCCTTTTAGGTCCCTTTTTATATCTTTACCCTCTCACCCTGAACCTATGCACTCTGCTTCTGGATTTCCCCACCCCAGGGAAAATACCTTGTCTATTTACCCTATCCATGCCCCTCATGATTTTATAAACCTCTATTATGTCACCCCTCAGCCTCCAACACTCCGGGGAAAACAGCCCCAGCCTATTCAGCCTCTCACTATAGCTCAAATCCACCAACCCTGGCAACATCCTTGTAAATGTTTTATGAACCCTTTCAAGTTTCACAACATCCTTCCAATAGGTGGGAGACCAGAATTGCACACAATGTTCTAAAAGTGGCCTAACTAATATCCTGTACAGCCGCATCATGACTTCCCAACTCCTATAATCAATGCTCTGACCAATAAAGGCAAGCATACCAAACACCTTCTTCGCTATCCTACTACCTGCGATTCCACTTTCAAGGAACTATGAACCTGCACTCCAAGGTCTCTTTGTTCAGCAACACTCCCTAGGACCTTACCATTAAGTCCTGCTCTGATTTGCTTTTCCAAAATGCAGCACTGTGCACTATGTAAATTAAACTTCATATGCTACTCCTCAACCCATTGGTCCATCAGATCACTCTGTTCTCTGAGGTAACCTTCTTTGCAGTCCACTACACCTCCAATTTTGGTGTCATCTGCCAACTTACTAACTATACCTCCTATGTTCACATCCAAATGTTTTCCCTTCAGAATCTTATATGTTTCATTTAGGTTGCTTCGAATTCTTCTAAACTCTAATGAGTACAGGCCAATTATATAAGCTTTTCCATACGTGCTATCAGCGTAGTGAACCTTGTCTGGACTGTCTCCAATGCTATATATCTTTCCTAGATAAGGGATCCAAAACTGTTCACAACATTTCAGCTGTGATCTGACAAGTGCCTTGTTTATTTTTAGCAAGATCTCCTTATTTTATATTCCATTCCCTTTGAAATATAGGCCAACATTCTATTTGCCTTCCCTCTACCCACTAAATTTGGGTGCTGCCTTTTTGTGATTCATGGACAAGGACCCCAAATTCCTTCGCTTCTATAATTTACTGCAGTCTTCCTTCATTTAAATAATAGTCAGCTCCTTTTATTCTTTCTGCCCAAGTGCATAACATTACATTTTGCATATTCCATCTGCCAAGCTTTTACTCACTTGCTCAACCTATTTATGTCCCTCTGCAGACACTTTGTGTCATCCTCACCAATTGCCTTCCAACCCATTTTTGTAAATAATTGTCGGCTCAGCACTGATCCATGTGGCACTCCACTATTTAAAGGTTGCCAATCCGAAAAAGACTCCTTTTTTCAAATCTTATCATTCATTTATGCTAATATATTACCTCAAATACCACAGACAATTATCTTATTACCAAGGCCAGCCTTGTCAAACACCTTCTGAAAACCCAAATATATTACATCCACTGCCTCCCCTTTATCTATCCTGTTTGTTACCTTCTAAAATAATTCTAACAAATTTGTTTGCCATGACTCCACTTTGTGAAGCCCTTTGTTATCTGATTGATCATATCATAGACTTCTAAATGCTCTGCTATTATATCCTTTATAATAGATTCTAACATTTCCCAATAATAGGCATTAAGCCAACTGGCCTATAGTTAGCCTGTTTTTTGAATAAGGGTGTTACATTGGCAGTTTTCCAATTCTCTCGGACTTTTGCAGAATCTAAGAATTCTTTGAAGATTACCATCAGTGTATCCATTATCTCTTTTTCTATCTCTTAGCCACTTCTGTCAATATCCTAGTATGTATACCTCAGGTCCAGAAGACTTACCAATCTTTAGCCACATTAGTTTCCCTGGCGATAGGTGTTATATTTATCTTCTCTCCTCCTTTTTGCCTTGATTACATAGTAATTTTGGAATGCTATTAGTACCTTCTACTATGAAGACTGACGCAAAGTATTTATTCAACTCCTCTGCCATTTCTCTGCCTCCCATTGTTATTTTCCCTGCCTAATTCTCTAAAGAGCTAATGTTCGGTTTGACTTCTTGCTTCCCTTTTATATATTTAATAAGCTCTTGCTGTCTAACTTGCTATTACTTGCAAGTTTACCCTCAATGTTTATCTTCTTCCTCTTTTTTATTTGATTATTGATTTTAAAGCTTTTCCAATCTTTTGGCGTACCACTAATCTTTGCCAGAGCATTTGTTTTTTTCTTCCAATTTGATGCTGTCCTTAACTTCTCTGTCAACCACAATTAGCTTATCCATTTCCTGGAATACTCCTTTCTCACTGTGATATATCTTTGCTGTGCGCAATAAAGTATTTACTTAAATGTCTGTCATTGTGCCTCAGCCATCTTTGCTGTTAAATTCCTTTCCCAGTCCGTTTGAGCTAGCTCTGCCCTCATTCCTTCATAATTACTTTTGTTTAAGTTTAGCGTAGTTGTTTCCACAAAAGTTTCTCTGGCCCAAACTGAATTCTAAATTCTACCACCTATGGTCCCTATTTCCAACGGGATCTTTTACTCTGAAATCATTTCTTAAATTTGCAACATTTCACATTACCAAATCCAAAACATATTATTCCCTAGTTGAATCTACAACACATTGCCCTCGGAAACTTTCCCAAATACACTACTTCTGCTAATCTGACTTTCTTATACTACATGAAGATTAAAGTCATCCATGATTATTGTAACATAATGTAATGGGGTATTTGTGTCTGGAGAGCCCAGACATGCTGAGTGTGTCCTGCCCAGTGGCAAGTGCATCATTCTCATCTTTAAGCCCCATTGGGCAAGGTGGAAGTGGACATGGAAGTCACCTGTGGTGTGTCATCAGAGTAGACTTCTAGGGTCTTGTATATGGTTGATCTTCCAGCTGGATGCCTACTGGCACCACCCTCTCCCCTTTTGAGGAAGGGTCACCTGAAGTGAGATCAAAGACCCTATCCCTTTGCTAATAAATAAAAACCTCTTGCTGTTCAATCCTTGGTTGGAAAATGGGACCTTTTGCTTGCACTCTCAGTTGACTCGTGACTTTGCGTAGTGTTGTAGAATCTGCCTCTCTGGCTTCCTCTGCTGGTCCTGGGAAAAAAAGGATGCCTTTACTTTCCACCAACTGCAACAGGCCCTCCATTTTCTTGACTGCAAATTGGCACCCCCCCCCCACCCCCCACCCCATGTTCCCTGTCTACCATGTCTGGGGAAATTCATAGGAACTACGTAGGGCAACTCTGCAGTGATATGAATTAACCCTATAAGCTTTCAAATATGGTGCCAGGGCAAAGCCAGCAATCCTGTGATGTCCCAGCAGTGGTGAATACTTTCACCTATGGCAAGTGTGAGAATAGGATAAATGGGGTGCCATGGTGGTGTGGTGCATAGGGAATAAGACAACTTTGGGAAGATAGTGCAATAAAACTCTGCAAAGAAAAACCTTCCACAGTAATTGCCAAAAATGATAACCAATTTCTGTTAAGATCAATCCCCAGAAAGGAGGCCGAAGATATAGATCTTCACTTCATGGGATCTTAAGAGGTTCTTCCTTATTTCCACTCAAGCCTGTATGACATCATCAGATTGGGTGGACCTTATTGAGTTGAAGCAATCTACATCATTAACCCTTTCAGGATCATTACCTTGTGTCCTGGGGATGAAAATTGGTGACCTGTGCAGGAAAATAGCCCATCTTTTTCAAATATGTTGAGAAGTAACACCCTGCTGCACCTGGCTTCACACTTAGGCAAATATTGATGGTCTTCTTGCTGGATAGTACCATTGTGTGCAATGTGTTCAGCATTTCACGAGTGAATTAAAGAATGGGCAAGAACTAAGAATAGATCCTACAAGATTCACAGGAGCCTAAATTTAAATATAGTGTTCTGTATTTTGAATGCTCGCAGCATGTATTTCATATGGCGAGCATGTCTGAGTTATTCAGTTTGACAGTTCTCTATGAAAATGTAAGTATGCCTCCTTCCAATAGTATTGGGAGCTTTGTTAGTAACTTTATGTATGAATAATGGATGCTGTAAAGCTCAGTTATGACGATTTCAAGATTTTCATGCATTACATTTATGTTCTTTCACTGGCACCTTATGGTATTTTTTCATAGTTGTGCAGCACTCAGAAACAGTTAGAATTGTTATTAAATATTTTTTAAAAAACAGCAAAAGAACTGTGAATGTTGGAAATTTGAAACAAAAAAAGAAATTCATATAAAATCTCAGCAGGTCTGGCAGTTCTGTGAAAAGAAATATTTCAGGTCCGGTGTCCCTTCTTCAGAAAAAGATTTTTCACTGTTTTTGTTATGTAGCATTGATCAATAGAACATTACTTTTGAGGATGAGACTTCTAGTCGATAAAGTGTGGAACTGGCAACAGTACAGCAGGTCAAATAGCATCAGAGGAGAAGGTGAGACTTCCTGATGAAAGGTCCCGATCTGAATTATTGACTCTCCCACTCCTCTGATGTTGCTTGTCTTCCTCTGCTTTTTCTAGCTCCACATTTTATCGATTCTAACTTTCCAGCATCTGCAGTCCTCACTATCTCTAGAATGAGATTGCTAGTTAGCTCTGGCTCCTATTTAAAGTAAACTTACAACTTTTCAAGTAAGATGTGCATTAAACTTGATATGTTGTTTTAACTTTCTATGACAAATGTCTTCTCCAAGGGCTCAATGGTCTAATAGTAGAGGTTCTATACAAGGCCAGGATTTTTCTCGGTAGGAACTGTTCCAATGGGAGGGATTTATGCTTGCCCCCCTGACCTCACTGCACTTGATCCCAGTTCTTTGGTGAATCAAATGCCCTCTGGTGGGTAGTGTCCCTACCTCTGAACCAAAATGTCCCACCAAAAGTGTGTAATAACATTTCTGAACAGGTTAATTAGGAAAAATAGGTTAAGTAAAAGTTTATGTTCAAGTGCGTCATCTGGAGATCAATTATAAATGTTTGAATAATCCCATATAACAGTGTGGGTTATTAGTGCAACACTTACAAAACTATTTGTGTTTGATAACACGAACAACTTATTTCAATAAGTAACTAGATTTTTTTGTGGGATTGATTTCCACCTCAACAATTCTCTAATATTTAAATCTACTTTTAGTGCTTTAAAGAAGGATGAATGTTTTGAAGCTTAGTTGCTTAATGTAGATCATATAGTCTATTTTAAGCATCAAATCGCTGACCAATTAAGTGGTTGATGCAGTCAGTCCACTTGACGTGCTGGAATCATACTCACATCAGGCCAGCAGCTCCAATGGGAATCTGATGCTCTGTGACAGCTTATAATCTTCGGTCTGGAAGAAGGTAGATTTAGAAGGGGAGGTGAGAGTGGAGAATAGATGTGACTGAGCTGATTTTATGCAACCCAGAGGATCCTTCATGTTCCTCCTGGCCTCACCAAAATTAGTACATACATGACTGTAGGTTCCTCCTTACCTTGCTGGGCAGCAGATGCCAGATGAAGTCTGAATGCTATGTACTTCACCCAGAATTCTCCTAAAATGACAATTGAGGTCAAACAGGGCAAATTTCATTTCTGTATTCTCAAGGAGAGAACTGAGAGTGGGTGGAATAAGTAAAATTATAAAAAAACTTTCTCTGCTAATTCCCTTCCTGTGAAATAAAGCAGCTCAACTTTTCATAAGTGAGCCTTATTTTAACAAGTGTTTCTCAGTCCATGAGGGCATGTGAAATTAATTCACTTCATACCACAAGGAATGTCACCAGATTCCCATGAACGTGACTCATCCCAACGTATCTCAGCTATAAAGAAACCTGCAGTTATGAAAGCAGGGAGTAAACCCTGTGGTTCACTAACTATATACACAAATCAAGAAGCACTCTTCTAACAACTTCCATATTTACCAAACTGAAAGAAAATTTGAAACTTCTGAGTTCGGACATGCTAGTAGTTTAAAACATCTAAAATTCAGTTAGGAACCATTTTATGTTGTTTAACAGGAATAAACCATTTACAACAAAATGGTGCAATGCCTTAATCCACAGTGTTTTTAATGTGAGATTAATGTTGTAAAATCACTTGGGGAATGCATATGTGTTGTATTCTGTTGGTAAGGTATCCCTAGATCATTTTTATTTGTGTTTTGTATGGGTAGGATATTGCAGCTGAGTACATACATAATATCACAGAGAGATTGTGTGAGGTTAAATTAAATATCATTCATTTATATTAGACTCTAGCACGAAAACCTATATTTAGCTCAGTTCATTTTATATCAGGGTAGGACTGATTCAAACTAGACATCTCTTCTCCTTCACTGTTAGCTGGAGGTTATGTTCTGGTATATGTCAGTTTCCTTCTGATTTCTAATTAGTATGGCAAATGAGGTGCAGAAGCTTAATTGACATAAAAGAAACAGCAACCACAAAAGACAGATTGATTGAGGTCTTAAATATAATAGAATTGAATTAAAATCAGTGTTGATGTGTCATGATTGCAGATGAATACTGCAATCAGTTCAGGTTGGTCTCATCATATCACAATGAAGTATTAGCAAGTGTGAATGTTCAACAGTGAAAACTAGAAAGAAAATGTGCTGCATTAACTGCTTCCCTTGGTGCAGCAAACTAGTTTTCATTGACAAATAATTTGAGCAATTTTTCATTTATTTCACAGCTGTCTATGCTGGAAAATACGAAGCATGACAGGAGTGATAGCTAAGTCTTATCATTTTCTGATAATTTGCACGCTTTTAAAACCAATTTTTGGCATTAGTATTAATTTATTATCTCTTTTGTTTTACAATGTTCCCTGAATGTAGATATGCCCCTTCACATAGAATTTCCCTCACCAATAAACAAACAAATTAATACATTAAAAATTGTGTAGGAAAATGAAAGTAAGATTTCATTTTAAAAAAGGTTAAACAATTATTTGGCCATTGTTTTAAATTAGAAACACCACACTAATGAATCATTGATTATAGTTTAAAAAATGAACTAGCTAATTGGTAGAGATTAGGTTTAAATGAAGTTGTGAAATGAAGACTATTATAGTAATTCAGCCATGTGAGTGAATTGTCATAATTCATGTCTATTTGGTTAACATTTTACATTCAGCACAGTTCAATACTAGAAGGACATTTGCCATATTATGCTATTTCTGGTAATCCGGTAAAAAAAATTATATTTTGAGGGGAGTAACATTGTAAATTCAGTAGAAGGTTAATTTTCTACAAACATTACATTGTATTTGACCAAGGTGGCAATAACTTTAACAGTCTGCACAGAAATAATTGCACATTTTATTCAATGAATGATACAATCATTTGTGTACATAAGCATGAAACCAAACAATGTGAATTTGTAAAAATGAATGCTTTGCTTCAATTCTGGAATTTGTATTTCATGGTAGTGTGAATTTGTGAGAATTCAACATTGAAATGAAAGCTGGAAACCAATCAAACAATGCAAATAAGAAGCGACAACTACATCCAACCACAGCTTTCCGAACAGTCTGACACAAATTAAGTATGGTCTTTTCGAACTAAGGTGACTTTACTTTTATCCATTGTTAAGCCAAGTAAAAGATCAACTTTTTTTTTGGAGAAACATGCTAAACACAAGGGGCAACAGTACAAGGGAGAGTAGCCGAACCTCTCTCATTTCCTACAAATTTTGCTAATGTTAAATTGAGAATGTTTATCCTACTTTTGAGATGTTCATAAAACTTCCTGTGTGTAGAGATATAGAACCATGCTATTGGGATTTCAAGTAGCAAATATCTAGCATCCTTCCCAAATTGAAAGAAATGCAATTGTATTTAATAATTTCAAAGTTGCAACAAATCAGTTGCTCTATGGCTTTAGTTGAAGTTGATTAGTACACAGCCACCATCTGGATTGAAAGCAAGGCCAGGGAATTTAACAGAAAATGCAAGAAATATCCAGGAGGGTAAGACACCATTTGTGGAGAGAGAAACAGTATTAATATTTCAGGTCAATGACCTTTCATCAGAAATGGGAGCAATTAAAAATGTAATTGGTCTTGAGCAAATGAAATGGGGGAATTGGAAAAGCCACTAGAGAAGTAATACAATGGAAGACACGAGAGATTAAATAACAAAAATGATTGTCGGGCAGAGTGATAGGATTTGTAATGGGAAGTAAAGAGTGAAGAGATGTCTCTAAGAAAGTTGTAATTGCAGAATGATCAACAGCTGTCATCTGAAATCAAAAACCAAAGTAAAATAAGAATAAAACCAAATCGTGCAAAGAAAATAGAAACAAATTCAAGCAGAGACCACAAACTTAAATTGATCCTCCCAATATTGAATCTGGAAGTCTATAATGTGCCTAATTGGAAGACGATGTGCGTACCTCAAGTCGACAGTAAGTTTCATTGCAGAAGATGAAGGTGAGAGAGGCCAGTGTGAGAGCACATGGGACTTAAAATTATAGGGAACTGAATGCTCAGAGCCTTGGTTATGAACTGAACTGAGGTTTTTTTCCCAAATCCATCATCCAATCTCCCCCAATGTCAAGAAGATTGTCAGTAACAGACCCAGAATCCGACATTAAAAAAAGGTAATCTTGGTTATATGATTTAGCCTCCAGTAGAGAATTTTACCTAATGTGGCAATGGTTATGTTATCCCACATTAGAAACACAATGTGTGGACATTGCAATATTGAGAAATTCAACAGACATTTTTTTATAACTAACAATTATATACAGAAATTATATTCACAGATACATAAGTGTGTGCACTAATATTAATCTGTTCAATGACAAAGAGTAGTATGCTTCCTGTAATGTGCCATTCTTAAAGAGGTCCAAGGTAAGTTGGAATTTGAGAACTTTATACCCTATGGTCACATGCTATGATATAGGGATCATGTGGTAAGCATGCCTCTTAAAGTTATACTGACTGCAAGGAATACAGCATTAAATTGATGGGGGTTTACTGACCTATTAACTGCAAGAAATATAACATTAAATTGATGGGGGCTTTTATGCTTTCATAGGATATGAACTTCACTGTGGCCAGCAATGGAGGCAAGCATTATTGGCATTTTTGGCCATTCTTAATTGCCCTGGAGAGGGTGATGATGAACTACCTTTTTGGACTGTTGTAGTCCATTTATCAAGGATCGAAACAAATTACTGTTCGGGAGGGAGTTTCAGGGTTTCGATCCAGCAACACTCACAGGATGTTGATATATTTCCAAATCAGAATGGTGAGGGGAACTTGCAGGTGGTGATGTTCCCAAGTATATGCCGCACTTGTCCTTCTACATGGTAGTGATCATGCATTGGAAGGCGCTACTTGAGGAGATTTGGTGAATTTCTACAATGCATCTTGTAGATGATACATACTGCTATTTCTGTGTATTGGTGGTACAAGGAGGGAATGCTTGTGGATGTGGTGCCAGTCAAGTAGGCTTCTTTGTCCTAAATGGTGTCAAGTTTCTTGAGTATTGTTGCAGCTGCAGTCATCCAGGCAAGTAAGGATTATTCCATCACACAGCTGACATGTCCCTTGTAGATGGCGGAGAGGTTTTGTGGAGTCAGACGGTGAATTACTTGCTGCTGTATTCCTAGCCTATGAGCTATTCTTGTATCCATAGCATTTACCTGGTTGGTCCAGTTCAGCTCCTGCCAATGGCAACATCAGGATGTTGATAGTCGGGGAGTTCAGTGATGGTAATGTCTTTGAATGTCAAGAGCAATGACTAGATTCTCTCTTGTTGGAGATGGTTACTGCTCAGCACTTGTGTGGCGCAAATGTTATTTGCCACTTGTCAGCTCAAACCTGGATATTGTCCAGGCCTTACTGCATTTGGGCATGGCCTACATTTATATCTGAAGATCATGAAAGGTGCTGAAATTGTGCAATCATCAGCAAACACCCCCACTTCTGACCTTATGATGGAGGGAAGGTCATTGATGAAGCTGCTGAAGATGGTTGGGCCTAGCTCTTTACCCTGAGAAATTCCTGCAGAAATGTCCAAGAGCTGGGATGACTGACATCCATCAACCACAATCATCTTCCTTTAGCTTTTCTAATGATTCTAACCAGCAAAGAGGTTTCCTCCTGATTTCTATTGACTCCTGCTTTGGTGGGACACCTCGATGCCAGACTCAATCAAATGCACCACGATGCTCAAGGTAGTCACTCCCACTTTCCCTCTGAAATTCAGTTCTTTTGTTCATGTTTGAACCAAGGCTGAGATAAGGTCAGGGGCTGAGTGGCCCTGGCGGAGCTCAAACTGTGTGCAGGATATTGGTTAAAAAGTACTACTTGTCCATCGCTTTACTCATAATCAAGAGCAGACTGATTGGGAAATATTTCGTTGTCCTACTTTTTTTTATGGACAGGACATACCTGAGCAATTTTCCACATTATTGGGTGGATGCTGGTGTTGTACTTGTATTGGAGATATTTGATCAGGGTGCTGTCACTGAGGGAATCTGTGATAATGATAGGGAGGTACAGGGCTGGATAAGTTAGTGGTGGCTTCATGCTGCAAGTGGCAAAAATTGCAAAGGTTGATCCACTGAGTATGGAGATTGAATACATGCAAAGGAGCTGATCCATGAGAATCTCTCTAGATAATCAGTTACTGGAATTAATTTTCCATTGACAAGCCAGAGATGCAATTTTCTTTGTGCGATTTTTCAGTCAAAGCTTTTACTCAGACAATTTTGCTCTCATTTATTTTGCAGGACAAGACTTTTAAAAATAATATGATTTTTTGGTTTTACTGTTACTTTATTTCTTCCTTTTCGTATAGCTCACTTTCAGTATCTGGAATACTCAATAATTTTGAATGTGTTTCAGGAGTTGTAGTAAGCCAAGAATAAATTAAAAAGGAATTATTGCAATGGATTATACTTTACAACCCACGCTGAATGCTTTCCCATCACTGACCACTCCATCCCTCTTGCTTTTGGAGTTTTCAATTCCACTGTATAATATTACAAACTATTTTCATTCAGTGGAGCCCTTTTTTCTTTTTCTTCATTCATACTTCTAAGACCATTTACATTCAGATTTGTACTCCCCTAGCATTTCCTTTCACAAACATAATGAATAAGGGTGGCACGCTGACTCAGTGGTGAGCATCACAGCGCCAGGGATCCGTGTTCGATTCCATTCTTGGGCAATTGTCTGTGTAGAGTTTGTACTTTCTCCCCGTGGCTGCATGCGTTTTCTCAACGTGCTCTGATTTCCTTCCAAAAATATGCAGGTTAGATGGATTGCCAATAGTGTCTGGGAATATGCTGGTTCGGTGGATTAGCCATGGAAAAATGCAGGGTTACAGGGATAGGGTAGAGGGTGGGTCTGTTTGGGATGCTCTTCGGAGGGTCAGTGTGGACTCAATGGGCTGAATGGCCTGTTTCCATACTATAGGGATTCTTCAAAAGAAAACTGCTACAGAAATCAAAATCCAACAACTCAACAAACATTCCAAATAAAACCAACAGTCTACAAGGAAAAAAAAATGTCAGGCTAGATTGTACGGGGTGCTGCAGCCCTGGCTAAAAGGTCAGGGGGCAGCTCAGGATTACTGGTGGGATTAGAGGCAGCTTCGTGCTGCTGAAGAGCCTGGGTAAGTTAAGAATCTTCGTGAGAGAGCCTGAGAGGGTGAGTTAAGGGGGAAGGTGACCTTAAACAAATCTCATAGGATGCCTCCCCATTGTCAGATGTCAGCCTGCTTAGCTAAGGTTTCCAGTGAGATAGGCTTACCTTAGTTGCCAAGATTTAGCTATTATTGGTCACTAATGACCTCAATAGGCCCAAGGATGGATAGGAGCCAGGTGTCTATCCTGCATCTCCCCACCAACATAAAATTTCATCCAAATGGGTGCATAGGTAAGCAAGGAGGTCTAATTTTACAAACCTCTCCTCTTTCAAACCCACTGAGCATAAAGTTCAGCAGCAGAAGAGCAAAGATATGAACGTCACCAAAAAAGACCAAAAATAAATAAACAAATGTGACCCGAACAAGAGCAACAGAGAAAGAAATCAGAAGTACATAAAATTATATTTTGACATAATTACATACAATTGGTTATATTTTAATATATAGTTATATTATTACATGCATATATTTATACACTGTTCCTAATTATACATGGTTACACTTATAGGGCATTCCATCTAATTACATATAATCACCTACATCTGCTCCAACATTCCTGTAGCCAGCATTCGAGTCTCCAGATTTGGTCAGATTTGTGCTGTTTCGCTTTACGCTGAGGAATAAACATAAGGTGCATGAGAGGAACAAAGCAACATTGCATGGCTATTGGTTTCATCGTGCTGTACATCTCTATGACTCTATGACAACTTTCTAAACTCCACAATGCTGGCCATGAAGTTAATATGTGATGTCTACTCAAGTCCCTTAACACTTTTGCATCATTGACACTTGCAATATAAGTTATCTTCCTATGTAGTAGTCATAGAGATGTACAGCACGGAAACAGACCCTTCAGTCCAACTCATCTATGCTGGCCAGATATCCCAACCTAATCTAGTCCTATTTGCCAACAACTGACACATGTCCCTCTAAACCTTTTCTATTCATATACCCATCTAGATGCCTTTTAAATGTTGTAATTGTATCAGCCTCCACCACTTCCTCTGGCAGCTCATTCCATACATGCACCACACTCTGCATGAAAAAGTTGCCCCTTAGATCCCTTTTAAAATTTTCCCCTCTCACCCAAAACCTATACCCTCGACTTCTGGATACACTCACCCCAGGGAAAAGACCCTATTTACCCTATCCATGCCCCTCATGATTTTATAAATCTCTATAAGGTCATCCCTCAACCTCTGACGCTCCAGGGAAAACAGCCCCAGCCTATTTAGCCTCTCCCTACAGCTCAAATCCTCCAATCCTGGCAACATCCTTTTGAATCTTTTCTGAACCATTTCAAGTTTCACAACATCTTTCCGATAGGAGGGACACCAGAAATGCACGCAATATTCCAAAAGTGGCCTAACCAATGTCCTGTACAGCCGCAACACGACCTCCCAACTTCTATACTCAGTGCTCTGACCAATAAAGGAAAATATATCAAATGCCTTCTTCACTATCCTATCTACCTGTGACTCCACTTTCGAGGAACTATGAACCTACACTCCAAGGTCTCTTTGTTCAGTAACACTCCACATTAAGTGTATAAGTCCTGCTCTGATTTGCATCTCTTGAAATGTTTTTCATGTAGATAAACAGATACATAACCATTTTCTGTAACTATCAGACCTTCCGCGATGTGCTTTTGTTCCATATTTTCCAATATTCAAATTGTATATAGCATTTGCATTTTAGTAACTAAACATCTGTCTACCATTCATCCATAAATCTTATACTGAACAAAACCAGTCAACTTGGAAAGAAAACAAGCCATTTAAAATTTAGAAAACAACAGCAGGAAAATGGGATTAGAACACTAGAAAATGGGATCAGACAAGACAGATGGTTGTTTTTAAGCAGTGCAGATTTTATGGGCCAATGAGTCTTTTACTGTGCTGTAGACCTCTATAACTCTATGGCTTTATGGTTGCTGATGATCCTTTGAATGCAGAAGCGTGTTGGTGGCAAGTAAAGTCCAGGGGAACCAATTAGCGTTGTTGGAAGGGAGAGAAGGGGTGATGGCAGAAATGCAAGAAATGGCTGACAAGAAACTTTTATTTTCCTTTCAGGCAACATGTATTGCAACAACTCATAGATATCCATGCCCCTTTGCTTACAATGTGCTCTCTTCTATATTGGAAGATGAAAGGCAGACTGGGTTCTGTCTGTAAAAATGACCCCAAGCTTCCAGTTTTCTGCCACTTAAACAAACCATCATACTCCCTGGTCAACGTTTCTGTCTTGGTCCTGCTACAGTGCACCAGCAGTGCTCAGTGCAGACTGGAACAACTGCATCTTATTTTCCGCTTGGGAACCTGCAGCCTTCAGCAGTAACATCAAGTTCAATAATGTTACGGCCCGTTACACCTCCTTCGATGTCTTCTACTCACCCCCACAATCCAGGCCCTATCATTACTTGGGCTGCTATCAGCACAGCCAACCATTTTCACCTACTCATTGTTCCCATTATCAGCTATTCTCCTTCCTTGGCATGCTATAAGCTATCCCTTTGTCTGCCTAGCTGTCTTGCTGTCTCTTTAAACTCTGTCTTCACCTATCTACTCATTCATTTTCTCCCACACCTCCTGCCATCACCCCTTCTCTCCCTTCCAACAACACTAATTGGTTCTCCTGGACTTTACTTGCCACCAACACGTTTCTGCATAAGTATCACATTTTCCTAGCTGCTGTTAAGTTCTGTAGAAGATCACTAGGCTCAAATGGTTAACTCTGTTTTCTCTCCACAGATGCTGCCAAATCTGCTGAGTTTCTCCGCTATATCTGTTTTTGTGGCTATAGTTTCTATCCCCTTATCCAAGTCACTAATATACATTTACTGTAAGTACTTTGGGCCCTGAGGAACAAGCCCTGTGGCACTCCACTATTTATACCTTGTCAACCAGAATAAGACCCATTTATCGTGACTCTGTTTTCTGTTGGTTAGCCAATCCTTTATCCAAGCTATTAAATTACCTCTAACCCCATGTGATCTTGCCTATGTATTAACCTTTTGTGTGACACTTCATTAACTGCCAATTTAGTCAAACATGATATACTTTTCATAAAACCATGTTGACTCTGATGGATTGAATTTTGACCATCCAAATATTCTGTTATTACTTCCTAATGGATTCTAACAGTTTCCCAATGACACATGTTAGCCTAACTGGTCTGTAGTTTCCTAACTTCTTTCTCCCTCTTGTTTTGAATAAAGATGTTCGATGAGCATTGTTTCAATCCACTAGCACCTTTCCTGCATCCAGGGAATTTGGAATATTAAAACCAGTGGATCCAAAATCTCTGCTGCCACTTGCTTTAGCCATCAGGCCCAGGGGACTTGTCTGCCTTCAATTCCAATAATTTGCTTCATACTTTTACTCTAGTGAAGATAATTGTTATAAGTTCCTCCCTTTCTATACCTTCTGCATTACTTATTACTATTGGGATGGTGCTAGTGTATTCTAACGTGAAAACTGAAGCAAAATATTGATTTAGTGACTCTGTCATTTCTGTGTTCTCCACTATAATGGTTGTGGTTGTTGGAGATCAATTATCTCAACTCCAGGGTATCTCAGCAGGAGTTGCCAGGGTAGTGTTCTTGGCCCAACCATCTTCATCAGTGATCTTCCCTCCATCATAAGATCAAAAATCTGGATGTTTGCCGATGATTGCACAGTATTCAGCACTAATGTGACTCTTCAGATGTTGAAGCAGTCCATGTTCAAATCCAACAAGATCTGAACAATATCCAGGATTGGGCTGACAAGTGGCAAGTAATATTCACACCACAAAAATGCCAGGCAATGATTATCTCCAATAACCACTGCCCCTTGACATTCAATGGTGTTGGCATCACTGAATCTCCCATGATCAACATCCTTGGGGTTACCATAAATGAGAAAATCAACTAGATTCACTACAGGGGCTACAACAGCAGGTTAGAGGCTAGGAATACTGTGGTGAGTAATGCACCTCATGATTTCCCCAAAGTTTGTTCACCATTTACAAGGCACAAGTCAGGTGTGTGATGGAATACTCCTCACTTGCCTAGATGGATGCAGCTCCAATAACTCTCAAGGAACTTGACACCATTCAGAGAAAATCAACCTGCTTGATTAGTACCAAATCCACTCGCTTTCACTCCCTCCACCACCGAAACTCAGTTGCAACCATGTGTAATATCTACAGGATGCACTATAGAAATTCTCCAATGGTTCATAGACAGCATCTTCCAAACACACAACCACTTCCATCTAGAAGGACAAGAACAGCAGATACATGGGAACACCACCCTCTGCAAGTTCCCTGCAAGTTAATCATCACCTCGGTTTGACAATATATCGCTGTTCCTTCACTGTTGGGTCAAAATCATGGAGATGGCACTGTGGGTCAACCTATAGCATGTGGACTGCAGCGATTCAAAAAGGCAACTCACCATTACTTCTCAAGGGCATCTATGCATGGCAATAAATGCTAGCCAGGCAGCGATGCCCACACACCATGAGTGAATAAAAAGATTAACTCCCTAATGTCAGCTTCAAGGAACCAATAATCATTTTAGCTACTCTCTTCCTTCTCATATACTAATGGAAGCTTTTCCTTTTTTAAAATATTTGACATTAGTTTCTTGCATAATTTAACTTGGCTTTTTTTTGTTAGTAACCCTTTGTTGATGTCTAGAAGTTTCCCAATCTTCCAGCTTCCCATCTGTCTTTGTCATATGGTATGCCTTAGATTTTGCCTTTACATTATCTATAAAGATTTTGCCTTTATATTGTCTAGTATATAATAGATATCATACCATATCTATGGCATGCCTTAGATTTTGCCTTTAAATTTTCCTTGCTTACTATGGAAATTTTCCCTCCTCTTACAACTTTTCTTTCCTTCTGGAATATACTTTAGTTGGGAGCATTCTCACATCTCCTTAAACATCTACCACTGTTCATGAACTGTCCTACCTTTTAGTCTCCCCTTCCAGTCCGCTAGAACTAGATGTGTCCTTTACCTACATAATTGCCTTTATTTAACTCCAGAATGCTAGTATGGGACTCCAGTTTATCACCCTCCAATTGAATTTGAAATTCTAGCATTGTTTGGTCACTCTTCTTGAGAAGATGTTTTGCTATTAGATCATTAATTAAACCCACCTCATCGTATAATACCAGATCCAGAATAGTTTGATCCCTGGTTGTTTTCCCAACATATTGCTCCAAATAAAAATCTCTAATGCATTCAATGAACTCTCCCTTGAGGCTACCCTTGCCAATTAAATTAACTTGGTTTATATGTATGTTAAAATTAGCCATGGGGGATCCAAGATGGCAGCGATCTAGGAAGATCGTGTTGCAGAGTTCTGCACCACATCACAAGCAGGACGAAGGCCTAGTGCATCCTACCCAGACCACCACGATATCCTGGGACCCTGCAAATGTCATTGAGCTCGAGAGAATGGTCAGAGAGCAACTTACCTCAGTTTTCGCTGTCCAGGGATGCTGAAGAAGTGAGGAGGTACATCTGAGGCCAGGCCCACGTCCCAGCCTGCAGGATCCCTGGACTTGATTTCTTACCAGGCCCTGGTGAAGGAGCTCGCGAAATCTTGTGAAATGTTGGGCAAGCAGATAGAGGAGAAGCTGGCTCCGATCTCTCTCATGCTGCAGAAGCATAAACAGCAGCTGGGAGACCTGGAGAAAAGGATGATTGTGGTAGAACACAAAGTCGCAGTGGTGGAAGCTGATACCAATTCTTCCAAGGATAGGATCCAGGCCCTGGAGATGCAGGTCTGTAATTTGCTTGACCAGGTTGATAACATCGAGGGGCAGGAGAAAAGGTATTTGGATTGTCGGTCTGCCAGAGGGTAAGGAAGGCGAGCGGCTGGTGGAATTTATTGAGGACTGGTTGCCGAAATTCCTTAACTTGGAGGCTGGAATGTGAGGCTTGAAGGTCGAGAGGGCTCAACGGGTCACGGCATGGAGGTCAGGTCTGGACCAACTTCCTTGTCCTATCTTGGTGCAGTTACATCACCATAAAGATAAGGAGAGAATTGTGGAAGCTTCCAGAATCCAGTGGAAGGGTCCAAAGGCTGAAGTTTACAAGGGCTCGAAGATCATGTTCTTCCATGACTTCTCAGCGGCAGTGATCCAGAAAAGAAAATCCTATGACGGCATCAAGATAAGACTGAGGGAGCTTGGGATCCAGTACTCTCTGAGGTATCTGGCGTTGCTTCGGGTCACCTTGGATGGATCCGTACATCTCTTTGACATGTCAGAGAAAGCAAGAGACTTTGTGGACAAATTAACTTGATCTGAATAATATAGTATGTACAAATAGTAGTGTTGTTTGGGTATGTCTCTGTTTTTCATTTAAAAAAAGGAACTCTGGTTGAGGCTTTCTTTTTCATTTGTTTATTGGTAATAATCTCGTCTAAACTATGTTTGGCAGCAGTTGAGATGTGTACTTTCAATTTCTAAGTTAAGTTATACCAAAGGATGGGTAGGGTACTTATCCTTTTTTTTCAAAATTTCTTTGTTCACATTGCCATTTCATGGTGTATTTTCTTTCTTTTCTGCTTGCATTTGTGGTGCGGCTCTAGCTAGGAGGAGGCAAAATAGTTGGGATGGCCAGATGCCTACTTACAGGCAGTTTATGCCTGGTTCAGGTATTTAAATGTCCTGGCTGCAGTATTGGCAGCAGGATGGAAAGTTGCGTTCTGGGATGTGTAGATGCCCCCTTTGGGCAGGGGGTGAGTTCCCCTATTCAGCGTCACTGGCGCTTTGTATGTTGGTTTGTTTTTTGGTTTTTGTTCTATATAATCTTTGATAGCTTTGTAGGCTTGTTAACTGTAGTGGGTTTAGTTTATGTAATTTTTATGTTTGATGGATCTTGTGACACTAAGGCTTGGCGATTTGTAATTCAGGTTCCTCCTCTCTGGAATCTAAATGTTACTGCAAAAGGTTATGGCTAATGACTTGATTAAATGGTGTACCTGGAATTTCAAGGGGAGTCACTCATCAATTATGAAGAAGAACATACTTTCAAGTCTTAGAAAGGAAAAGGTAGATATTGCTTTATTACAGGAGACACACTTGGATGATGGGGAGCATTTGAAACTACAGCAGAATGGCTTTGACTGGGTTTACTTTTCATCTTTTATTACCAGAAGTAGGGGAGTGGCTATATTTAGGAGGAATCTCCCATTTAAGTTACTAGAGTGTGTTAAAGACACACATGGGTGGTTTGTAATTGTCAAAGCCCTGATAAATGGAGAAGAATATGATGTTTTAAATGTCTAATGCCCTCCGGCCCATCCCCTCAAATTTCTGGTAGATGTGTTCTTTAAATTGATCAGTCTGGAGTCCCGGCATGTCATTATAGGGGGAGATTTTAATTGTCTTATGGATCCCACTGTAGACAGGTTGCCCAAAGGCCCCCTGATACTTTCTGTACAAACTAAACAATTATTGGATCTAATGTCCTCATTTTTTTTGTCAAATCTAGCAGTTTCGGTGCCTCGTCTGAAACAATGCATCAGCTCGTTTGGCACTTTTTCGGGGTACAAGATAAATTTTGCAAAGTTAGAGGCTAAGCCTATGGATGGTCTTATTAAGGTGCTAGGTCTTGAGGGTGAATTTCAATTTCCATCTTAGTGGTCACAGGGGAGTTTTACATATTTGGGCATATTCATTACTCCAGTTCTTGATCGATTGTTAAAAAGCTAATTTTGTTCAATTACTCGACAAAATCAAACAAGACATTCAAAGATGGGAGGCACTTCCAGTCTCATGGTTAGGTCAGATAGTGCTTATTAAGATGAATATTCTCCCCCGTCTATTATACCCAATACAGATGCTCCCCCTGATTTTCAATAAGCAAAGGTTCAGGAGACTGAACAGCTGGTTGAGCTCTTTTATTTGGCATCGTAAGCGATCCCTTATGAAGTTAGCTAAACTGCAATTGCCTCACAGATTGGGTGCAGTGGATCTCCCAGACATTAAAAACTATCAACTAAGCTCGCTTTTATCTTAGGTGAGTGATTGGGCTTGTGGGGACCCTATTTCCGCTAGGGGTGTGTTTTGCATGGGTGATTTATTTGAGGGAGACACAATGATGCCTTTGATCAGTTAGCATGGAAATGCAAGCTATCTAACAGAGACCTCTTTCGTTTTTTCAAGTTAGGGATTTTATTCAAAAAAAGACTACACTTTTGACTGATCCCTACAAATCCTACATGGAGAGGGGGGTGCTCACTGCTAAGAGTATACTTTCTGTTAGCACTTTATATCATCAATTGGGGGTTTCCCCCTCAGATGAGTTCGATCAACTCTGCAGTGTGTGGGAGAGAGAGCTAGGCGTTGAGGTCTCCTCAGAGGCATGGGAAGATATCAATTTGCAATAGGACCCATGCTTTACAGTTGAAGATTCTCCACAGGGTAAAAACAATGATTGCAGATACTGGAAACCAGATTCTGGGTAGTGTTGCTGGAAGAGCACAGCAGTTCATGCAGCATCCAAGGAGCAGTGAAATCGACGTTTCGGGCAAAAGCCCTTCATCAGGAATAAAGCTACACTTTTCCCTCTGCCAAATTCTCCACAGGGTCCACTTGGCTCTGGATCGTTTGTCAAAATTTAAACCAGGAGTATCTTCAACATGTCCCAAGTGTAAGGTCTGTACAGGCCCTCTTACCCATTGTCTCTGGTCCTGTGGCAGGCTTCAAACATACTGGAGTGCTGCGGCAGGTGCAATGGAGGGGATTTTGGGTGTAAGGGTGGAGAAGGACCTGATCTCTCTTCTTCTTGGCCTGCCCAGTGTGATCCCTGTAGATGCGCATAAGAAAACCTTTTCAACATCCTTACTTTCTGCGCAAGAAAGAAAATCTTGCTAGGTTGGGTATTCAAAAATCCCCAGGACTATTGGGTTGGTGGAAGATTGTTATGGAGCATATCCCCTTGGATTTTCTCACAAGTATGATACACCACAAAACTGAGAATTTGTAGAAGACATGGTGGCCATTTTTGGAATACCTGGACACAGATTTGACTTCCACACTAATAAGGGCTTTTATTTAGCCGTAATAATTGTGCTTTATGAGTCCAATATCCAGAGAGGGGGAGCTGCGAACGTACGAATATGTGAAAGTTAATGCTCTCGATATTTGAGAGTTAGTGTTTTGTCTAGCTGAGCTGTATTATTTTATTTATTAGTTTGTTGTTAGTTATTATTATTTAGTTAAGTAGTTGGGGGTTTTTATTAAATATCTTTCTATACATATTTATACATTTGTACTTGAGGGCGGTTTGGGTTTTTAAAATTTTTTTGGTGTTCTTTCTTTGTATTGTTTTGAATTGCATTGTTTTGTATTTGTTGTAATATTAAAAAATCAATTTTTCAATAGAAATATATGTATTTTTTAACTTAGCCATGGTTATTGCTGTAACTTTCTTACAAGCCCCTAGTATTTCCTGGTTTATTTTGTACCCACTGCAGGACTACTGTTAGGGAACCTATAGATTATTCCCAGCAGGGACTTTTTTCTTTGATTTTTTTTATTTCTACCCAGACTAATTCAACACTTGATCTCCAGTGCTCATTTTTCACTACGGCACTTTCCTAACAAAAGCTACATCACCTCCTTTTCCTTTTTGCCTCATCTAAAAGTCTAAGGGTAGTAGTCCACAGTGTGAGTCTTGAGGGTACTGTCAGTCAGGGGACCCAGTACAATTAGTTAAGGGCAGCCTCCCATACTAATTCCAGGCTTTGTACACAGTCAGATGTCTGGTCGGGGTGGCTTTGCTCAGGGACACTATGCCACTCTGCTCCAGGAACAGGTCACAGTCAGTCCCATGTCGACATGGGGGCCAGTACAGGGGTTAGCGATGATGCCATCAAGGATGTTTGTATCCACTAGATTGGGGCCTCAGCAGGTAAGGGCAAGCACTGGCAGGTGAGGCTGCTTGAGATCTATGGGACACCCATGCCTCCTTTCATAGAAATTAAGGGAGAGGAGTGCTGAGGAAAGCGGGAAGGACAGGTAGTTAGGTTGTTTGCAATTCCAAAGATTGGGTGATGATTTGGAGAAGTATAAAATCTGTCTGTTGGACAGAAAGGGCATCTTGAAAGGAGAAGGTGGTGTTGGGGCTCGCAGTGGCATGTTAACATAGAAGCTGAAAGCCACTGGCAAAGGAGTACTCTCTGGCATCCCAGTTGTGAAGAATGTGCATAGCTTTTGGGAATAACAGCCAAGGAGGCACTCACAGTGAATGACGTAAGTGAGCCAACAGATGAAGGAAGGGACTGCATTTGCAACTAGTCACTGAGTGTTTGCAAGGGAATCACATTGGCCATGAATACATGATACTTTGGCAACACATGTATTCAGGGAGTCTACTCCCTGACCATCCTGCAACATTGACACTCTGTCTTGCTTTCCTTAGCACTGTCGCTCTGAGATACATACTCCTGCACACACACACAGCCAGCCGGATAGGAGGCAAAGTCGAAGGAGAGGAGACACAAGGTGTCAGAGTCAGCCAATGCTATGCATGTATTGTTGCCCCCGCTCTCACATAATGTATTTAGTGTTCATCACAATCCCCTTAATTTTTATGCCTCCTTAATGGTCAAGGCGTGGCGCAGTGTTCAATGAAGCACCTATGCCCCAGGGAACAACTATGTGAATGGCAAATAAACAAGGGTCATGAAATGAAGAAACTATTTGCATAGTGGAAGACAAACCTCTCTATATAAAACATTTTTAGCCATTACCCCCATGTGTCCTAAGTACACTTTTATCTTCCTGTCCCTCTTGTTGCACTGCACTGAGCTCCCTCATACCACAAATGTGGTAGAGGCAACTTCTTCCGTTTTGAAGCTTTGGTTCAGTGACCTTGGGGCATTTGGGTCTGGACAGACCAGGCCTGCTGAGGGTGAGCTTACCCCTTGTAAGGAGACATTCCTGGGCTGTAACTTCTAGGGCTCAGAGAGTGGACTGGCAAATTGGAGGTGGAAGGCCTGACTAGCTCTGCAGTCTTCTAAGTGGATATTATCAAAAGGCTTTTGTGTAGTTCCTCCTCTGACTGTGTGCCTCCTGGCACCATCCTTTCCCCTTGTGGGGAGAGTCACCTGTACTAGGAGGCAAAGGAGTGCAGCCATTGTCAACTCTCCATCAGCCTTTGAGGGTGTTGAATTGCTCCCCTGTCCATGGAGGCAGACTGCACTGACTGCCTGGTTAATGTGGCCATTGCAGGGGGATGACAAATGTCACTTATTTTGGGTGTTGGTATGAATGTCTCTGCATCTCCATTGGAGCGGTCCCAATCTTCTCCTGTCAGGGTAAATACTCTTTACTGGATGAAGCGAGGACATAGATATCTAGCGTCTCCCCCCTCCCCATCCACCCACCTGTCCAAGTCACTCTGTCCTGTTATGGACTCTCTTCTCTTGTAATGACAGAAACGCGCAAATGATTCAGACAAAAGAGGGTAGCACGGCTATTAGGACTGGTACACATGGGGGGGCAGGGGGTTGAGATGCTGTGAGGGAGTGAGGAGGCAGTGTGATGGGCATGCAGACTTAGTGGGCATGGAAGCATGAGGGAAGTAACGATGGCGAATGAGGGAAGTTGTTGCGTGCAGCAAAGGGAGTGTCAGGATGAGCCTTTTTGGGAGGTAGGTTTGGTAGCAGAAATAGAGTGAATGTGAAATAGCAGACAGACGAGTATGACACTTAGGATGGCAGAGTGAAAAGGGTCATTCACCTTCTGCCTGCACTGCAGACTAGTCCTCATCATGGAGATGACGCTAATGCAGGTGACAATCTCCAATCAGGCTGGTGCAGTGTGGTGGCACGGCGTCCTCTGCCAATTCTCTGGAAAGAGAACTTCTCTCGCCTCAATCACTTTGTCAAGAAGGACCTCCAAATCCTCTCCTGACTCCTCTCATGACAGAGCAGGGTTGCTTCCATATATCTGCACTCCTGCAGGTGCACTGTGGGCTTTGAAAGATAGCACAGATGAAGTGGGTGTTGGTCTTAGGACGAATATTCAGTGAATGGTGAGTTTCTTTGTGAGCAGTGCATGGAAAGGTGGAGCAGAAGTCAGACATTATACTCACTATGGAGCTGAAATGCCAATTAATATGGCAAGTTTGGTAAGATACAACGAGAATCTTGCTTGATCTTTCAGCAAGTGTCACTCCACCACACCTGACATGACTTAGACAAAAAAAAACCCTGTAATATTCAGCCTTCTATGTTGTAGAAATCTGGATCAAACTAATTGCCTGATTGGTATAGATGCAGTAAAAAAAATTATAAAAGCACATCTGTTAGACATGTCATTGCATAATTAGTTGTAAAATTTTTGAGTGGCTGATTAGTGAAAGTGTAAGCTAATAATTTCACAATGAGGTCTCTGAGACCTGAGTAAAGATAGCAAGCAACTTTCTCTGATTTAATCCTAGCAATACAGGTCAGAGTGTGAAATTTTAATTAAAATAGATGATTTCAATATCAAATCAGTTACCAAAAGAAAAGCAACAGGACAGTAAGATTACAGCTTTCTTTTCATTTTTATGATCATTTTGTATGAAATTATTATTCAGCATTGTCTATCGAATTTTTAGTTAAGTAACTCTCATTAGGAAGGTACAATGTTACAAGTCCCCCCCACCCTTGTCCCTGATTCTGAAGGAAGGGGATTTATCTACACCTAAAGGAGAAGAGGTAAGGCACAGCATTTAAACAGCATTATTTATCTTTCTTGTAAATGCTGGGGTGGGATGAAGAAATAAATAACCTCAGAAGCTAAAATTACTTGAACTGAAAGTTATCTTCATAGTTTCAGTTATTCCTGACGTGCATGGGAAATTGCAAGACAAGAAGTTAGAATACAGCTGTCAGCTGCTGTTCTGGGAATTGACATGGTATCTGCACTAAGCTGTACATCCCTAAATTGTTTTACACCCTTCATTCGTAGATTTTGGCTGATGTTTACCAGAGATCTCTAATTATCAGGAGAATAGCTGTGAGCAAGAGAATGAAACTGAGGGAACTGCTCCAAATTTTAATCAGATGTAGAAGTACATTGATCTTATACAAATAGAACAATTTTGTTTAATAATTCATGTTGATCATTGCAATCAATCACAAAACAAATGGAATCAATTGCTAAAGCTGCAATACCATGTAGTGGCAGCTGATGGCACAAGTTAACAACTTCCAGAACTCAGGGCTGCTACCAAAAAGCACCAAGCTCCTTTAAAGTTGTGCAGTTGAAAAATACTAAAAATAAGTTCAAAGGAAATCTATAATTTATAAGTCTTAAGCTAGAGAAAATGCAAACACAAAAGACCCTAAAACACTTTTCATGTGTATGTTAAATGAGTTTGGTGCTTTTTGGTAATTTCTTCCATATACTGCCACTAAATGTGACTGTAGCTGAAAATGTGTTGCTAGAAAAGCACAGCAGGTCAGGCAGCATCCAAGGAACAGGAAAATCGATGTTTCGGGCATGAGCCCTTCTTCAGGAATAAGCCCTTCCTGAAGAAGGGCTCATGCCTGAAAAGTCGATTCTCCTGTTCCTTGGATGCTGCCTGACCTGCTGTGCTTTTCCAGCAACACATTTTCAGCTCTGATCTCCAGCATCTGCAGTCCTCACTTTCTCCTAAATGTGACTGTAGCCATAATCGATGATTCTGTTTATCTTGTGATTAGTCATAATGGCCAACATGAATTATTGATCAAAATTGGAACTCCCTTATCTTGTTGTTTATGTATTGAGTTCCAAAAGTGAGCGTATTATAACAGCATATCAATTACATCTGTTGAAGTTTTTAAAAAATAGTCTTTTTCAAAATATTAATTTTGGGAACATAATTATAGTTTTTAGTCATTTACTATCTACTTTTACTTCAGAGTTACTTAATTCAAATGTTCCAATAGTTTTCTTTTATCTAAGACTGCAATCCCAATTCATTGCTTTATGTCGCTTAATTCAACATATTTAATAATTACATTTTTAATGCAAAAGGCTGGAAATGATCAAGACTGGAAAGAAATCTTTTGTGAGCAATTACTTAGGATTTTAATTTAAAAATCTTACTGTATCATGTTTGAATTTGGAGGCATAAAGGCACAACAGGTAAGGCATCCAGGTAAAAAGCAAGACTTTACTTCCACTTCATTTCGGATACTGTATTTATTACCCATAATACAGCTTCCTCTTCTCTGAGGTGACCAATACAGACTGTGTGGCTGCTTTGCGATTTGTGAGATGCCTCCTGTAAGTTTGCAAACATCATCCCAACTTTCTGGTTGCCCAGCATTTTAATGCACCACCCACACACCTGGTTTGCTGCAGTGTAATGAAATATAATGTAAGCTTGAAGAAAGGGTAAGTTTTTACTTATTTTAACTCCATTTACAAAACCAAATGCAGACACTTGAAAGCTTAACTGAGGTTCATTCGTGCATTTGTAAGGGAGAGCCATTTGTCCTGTGGGAAAAATGGATTGCCCAGAGCTGTTACAAAACGGTGATGTTATGTTCTTTTTATGTGAAAGTTACATTAGTTGAATGTACCAACTGTTTGCAATACATATGATTATATTCATCTAATGATGGTCAAATTCCATCTATGATGTTTGAAAAGTAAATTAATATCAGGGCATATGTACAGAAAGAGAATGGAAGCTAAACAGATGGCCAATTGCTATGTTTTTAATCTTGTTTTGATGGGATATCCTAATCTTTTCTGACTGGAACACCCTATTTGTTTATTGCCCCTGTATGATGTTTTAATGTCTTAGGATGGCACATCTGGCTTTTTTCTCATGGGAAAGGAACAATATGCTCCCGGCCTAGCGTCGTTCATACAGCATTGTTATTGTTTCACCGAGCTGTGTGATTCTTTTGTAATTCTGGAAGATGACCATTTGTATTAACCCTTTCTTCTCTGTTTGTGCCCTGTTTGTTCTGCTAATATGTCTACATTCAAGAACATAGTAACGGTGAGCAGGGATAGGAATTCAGCCATAGAACTTGTCCTGCCATTCAGTATCATTATATCTTGGCCTCAACTACACTTTCCTGCTTACTCTCCATAACCTTTAACCTATCATTAAATAAAAATCTGTCTATCTCCTTAAATTTACTCAATGTTCCTGCATCCACTCCACTCTGGAGTACTGAATTCCACAGATTCACAACGCTTTGAAAGATTGTATGCAATTCTGGTCTATTTTGTATGATTCCGGTCTCCCTCCTATCAGTAGAATGTTGTGAAACTTGAAAGAGTTCAGAAAAGTTTTACAAGAATGTTGCCAGGCTTGGAGGATTGGAGCTACAAGGAGAGGCTGAATAGGCTGGGGCTGTTTTCCCTGGATCGTCAGAGGTTGAGGTGTTACCTTATAGAGGTTTATAAAATAATGAGAGACATGGATAGGGTAAATAGATAGGTTCTTTTCCTTGGGGTGGGGGAATCCAGAACTAGAGGGCATAGGTTTAGGGTGAGAGGGGAAAAATTTAAAAGGGACCTAAGGGGCAACTTTCTCATGCAGAGGGTGGTGTGTGTATGGAATGAACTACCAGAGGAAGTGGTAAAGGCTGGTACAATTACAACATTTAAAAGCCATCTGGATGGGTATATGATTAGGAAGAGCTTAGAAGGATATGGGCCAAGTGCTGGGAAATGGGACTAGATTAGGTGAGGATATCTGCTCAGCATGGACAAGTTGAACTGATGGGCCTGTTTCCATACTGTACACCTCTATGACTCTTTGTAATTTCTCCTCATCTCTGTTTTAATTCTGCTACCCCTTGTCCTAAAACTATGACCTTTCATTCTAGAATGCCTAGACATGGAAACAATCTCTCTGTGTCTACATTTCAATGTTCTTTGTGTCTGATGCAGACCAATTAGATCTCTTCCTATTCTTCCAAACTACAGAAAGTGTAGGCCTAAACTCCTCAATGTCTCTTCTGAAGACACTTCCATCACCTCTGGAATCAATCAAGTGAACCTCCTCTGAACTGCCTCCAATGCAACTGTGTTCCTCCTCAAGTAGGGGAACAAAACTGTACACAAAACTCCAGGTACAGTCTCACTAATGCCTTGTACAGTTGAAGCAACACTTCCTTTTATATTTTATATCTTTTGCATCAAATGCCAAAATTCCATTTGCCTTCCTTATTACCTGCTGTAGCTGCATATTAGTTTTCTGTGATTCATGCACAAGGACATCCAGATCTCTCTGCAATGAAGCACTCTAAAATCTCTCTCCATTTAAATGAAAAAATGCCTTTCTATTCTTCTGACCAAAATGGATAAGCTTACAGTTATCTATGTTAAACTACATCTACTAAATTTTGGCCCATTCAGCTAACCTATCCATATGCATTTGTAAATTTCTTAATACTTAATGCATCATACTTTCCCACCTATTTTAGTGTCATCTGAAAATTTGGCTGGACTATCTTCTATCAAATCAGTCATATACATTGTAAATAGTCAGGACCCAAGGACAAAATCCTGAGGCACCCCACAAGTTACACCTTGCCAACTAGAAAAAGACACATTTATGCAACCTGTCTGCTTTCTGTTGGTAAACCAATCTTCTATCCTGCTTAACAAATTATCCCAACCCCTTGTGATCTTATCTTGTGTATTTACCTTTATTCGATACTTTATCAAATGCTTTTTGGAAGTCCAGGCATTTGACATGTAGAGGTTACCTATTATCCATTTTGTTTGTTATATTTTCAAATAACTCTTACAAATTTATCATACACAATCTCTTGTTCATAAAACCATGATGACTCTGATGTTTTGGGTTTTGTCTCTCCAAATGTCCTGTTATTATTTTCTTAATTATAGATTGTACAAATTTCCCAACAATAGATATTGTAGCAAGTGGTCTACAATTTCTTACTTTCTTCCTCCATCCAATTTTGAATAAAGGTTGTTGTGGTTCTGTTCGCTACAAAATCCCATGCAAGGACTGCACAAAACACTACATAGGACAAACAGGAAGACAGCTAACGATCTGTATCCATGAACACCAACTAGCCACGAAACGAAAGTAGCCACACACACAGGTGACAGGCAACATGAGTTCGACTGGGTCAAAACTACTATTATAGGACAAGCCAAACAGAGAACAGCCAGGGAATTCCTAGAGGCATGGCACTCATCCACAGATTCTATCAACAAACACATCGACCTGGACCCAATACACCGGCCACTGCAGCGGACAGCTGGAACTGACAACCAGAACCGGCAGAGACAAACCACTATAAATGCCGGAGGAAAGATCACAGAACCGCTTCACAGGAGGCTCCCAAGCACTAAGGATCTCACCTAGACAGGGGACGAAACGTCTGCAACACAAATTCCCAGCTCGGCAAACAGAACCACAACAACGAGCATCCGAGCTACAAATCTTCTCACAAACTTGAATAAGAGTATTATATTAGGATTTTTCCAATCCCCTGGAATCTTTCTCACATCCAGGAAATTTTAGAATAATATAACAAATGGAGCCACTATCTCTGTTGCCACTTACTTTATGACCTATTATAGCCCATTAGGCCCTGGTTACTTGTCTGCTTTTAATCCTAACAGGCTACTCGCACATTTTCTCTCGTGATGATGATTATTCTAAGTTCCTCCCTTTCTATAACCTTTGCATTACTTGATCCTATTGCTGAAGTTACCATGAAGGTTCTTTCTTCTCAAGCTTACTCCTTGCCTAAGCTGTGAGATCCTCAGGTTAAGCCAACACCAATCATTCTTCTCCAATGAGAGAGCAGCCCTGTGGATTTGTAGAACTGTGGCAATTTTACCTTCTTATTTTACTATTGTGAAGGTTCTAATATCCTCCACCATGAAAGTGGAGCCAAAATATTGCTTTAGTGTCTCTGCTATTTCTGCGTTTCTCACTATTAACTCCCCAGACTCATCCTCCAAGGAATCAACATTCACTTAAACACTATCTTCCTTTTCATATACTGATACAAGCTTTTGCTATACATTTTTGTAGTTTGTACTAGTTTTTTCATAATGTACCTTACTCTTTTCTTTTTTTTATTAGTAATCTTTTGTTGATCTTTAAAATTTAGCCAATTGTCCAGCCTGCAAGTGGCCTTTGCAATATAGTATACAATATAGTTTTTGTCTTTTATGTTATCTTTAACTTCCTTGTTTAGCCATGGATGCTTTCCCATTTACTACCTCTCTTCCTTTCTGGAAAATATTTTTGTGGGAACAATTGAGTATCTGCATAAAAAATTGCCACTGCTCATCAACTGTCATATGATTTAGTCTTTCTGCCCAGAAAGTAGGGCAGAATCTATTCTCATGCCGATCTAATTGCTTATGTCGAACTCAGGAATACTCGTCTGAGATGCTAGTTGCTCACCCTTGAACTGAGTGTGAAATTCTAGCAAGGCATAAAATTAGGGAAGTCTTGCAAAAACTACTCAAGGCACAGTAATGCTATGAACAGTTTTATGCAGCTGTATATCTACATTGGGCCTCTTATCTGCACTGGAGGCAGACCAATGAAGATTCACTGGGCTATGGAGGGATGGAGGGACTGTCTTATGAGGAGATGATATATCGGTTGGGACTGTACTCATGGAATTTAGAATAATGAGTGGCAACCTTACTGAAATGTACCAAATACTTCGGAGACCTGATAGATTGGATGCAGAAATTTCCCCTTGTGGAAGAGTCTCAGACAAGAGGGCGTAATCTCAAAGTAAGGTGTTACCCATTTAAGACAGTGATGAGCAGGAATTTCTTCTTTCATGTGGGTAATGAATTTGTAGAATTCTTTACCACAAGAGGACTACAAACATTGGGTTGTTAAGTATACTCAAGGCTGAGATTGGCAGCTTTTAATTGGTAAGGGAATCAAAGATTATGGGGAAACCACATGAATATGGAGTGAGATGATCAGATCAGCTGTGATCTCATTGAATGGAGGAGCACATTCAAATGAGATGAATGGTGTAATATCTCCACAAAAGCCGTTATCCCATCATCAAGTCACCCTTTATTTACATGTGCATACTACATGACACTGACCCAGCTGGCTCAGAGCCAGCTCCGAGAGTGAGCAAAACCCTTGTCACTCCTAATTATATCTGTCAGCCAGAACTCCCTGTTTGGACCAGGTTAGCAGTCCCAATCAGGAAAATCATATTCTATGAGGGCCACCTAACTGACCTCCTTCCAATCATTACAAGTGGCATACTTCTCCTACATCTTATGGTCATATTTTAAGTTTAAGAACAATTAATTGTTTTGACTTAAAGATTGAGTTGGTGAAATTAAACTGGGAAACAGAATAGCATATAAGATGGTAGAGGAGCAATGACAGATACTTAATGAGTTATTTCATAATTTACAACAAAGAATTATTCCACTGATGAAGAAAGACTCCATCAAAACCATAGACCATCCATAGCAAATTAATTAGGGATGTTACCAAATTAAAAGAAATAGCATACAGTGCTGTGAAGGTTAGTGGTAAGGTCAGAAGATTGGGAAGGTTTTAGAAACCAACAAAGAATGACAAAACAGAGGCAATGGCATAGTGGTGTTGTCACTGAGATTCAGAGATCCAGGTAATATTCTGCAGATCTGTGTTCAAATTTCATCACAACAGATGGTGGAATTTAATTTCAATAAAACCTTGGATTAAACATCAATTAAAGACCCTGTTACAACTATGGTAAAACTACAGCTAGTTCACAATTAACCTTTAGGGAAGGGAATCTGATGTCCTTACCTGGTCTGGGCAAATTATGACAACGCTTCAGTTATATCCATCACAAATCAAGATCAAAAAATGCAATGAATCTAGATGGATCCTCTGGGATCTACCTATGCACCAGAAAGTACAATGGAAAATCCAACCCCGACAACCCTGCAAAGTCCTCCTTAACACCATCTGAAAGCTAATCCCATAATTGGGAGAGTTATCTCACAAACTAGTCAAGCAACAGCCTGATAGTCACAGAAATCATACTTTAGAGACAATGTCCCAAACAAAAATGTCGCCATCCCCAGGTATATCCGTCCCACCAGCAGGACAGGTCCAGAAGACATTGTAGCACAATAGTATCCAGTCAGAAGGGAGTTGATGCCAGCCTAATGTGTCCACACCCTGTAGCCAAATGTCACAATTCACTGGATATTCTGGAATGAACTGGCATCTCTAGTGCCCACTGAACAATGTTATTTAACGTTTTATAGAATATTTGTGTCATTGTGCCATAGGAATGCAACAGGCACTGAATCATTTCCAGTACTGAATCCATGTCCCCCTTATTACACTGTGGCTGGACATCTTGTGTGGCACCTTTAGCTTTGCCCACTTTGCCACTGCAGCTGATCTGTTCCTCCTGCTATCTGGGAACCATTTATGTTTGCCAGGTCCTGCAAATGCTACCATGACTCCAAGGGGAACATCATCAAATTGTGGAGTTGCCTTTCCTCATCGGCCTGGTCCACCCTGGTCCTCTCATACATCTTTTGAGGCTTTCTGTATTCAGCCACAGTTTAGACTGCTGGATTCCCTTTAAATGGGATCCCTGGCTTCTAACCTTTCCCTCAGAATTCGCCAGCCGTCCTTGTTAAGTAGTTACTTTCCACAACATCAAGCACTGTGCAGATGTCAATCACAAAGTGGTTGGGTTTGACCCTCTATTATTTTCTGTATCTAAATGATTCCAGCCACTGTTGTGCAGTCATGTTGAAAAGATTGATCCTCTGACTTCATATCTCTTTGCTGGAGGCTTCACCACCTTTGAG
This sequence comes from Chiloscyllium plagiosum, assembly GCF_004010195.1. Lineage (NCBI taxonomy): Eukaryota > Metazoa > Chordata > Chondrichthyes > Orectolobiformes > Hemiscylliidae > Chiloscyllium > Chiloscyllium plagiosum. Next base: position 8,200,484 of record NC_057738.1, on the reverse strand, counting down.
CTAGAACTCTTTCTTCATTTCTGTCTAGTTCAGAGGCTGGTGTCTGAGGAGAAGGCTACTGCAGCTGCTGATGGTGCTGTTCCTGTTACTTGTAGCATTGCTGGTGATGCTCTCGTTGACCCTTATCAGACAGGCAAAGTTAAATAAAGGCTGCATAAACCGCTCCCATGCTGCTGTGAAGATTGACAACCAGAAAGAAAGTCAAAGTCAAAAATTACTTCCAAAGGAACTGACCTCGAAAGTGGTGACCATGTTTCCTGAGCCTTATATTTTATGTAAATTATCTAGAGTGTACTGACTTTAAAACCTTATCAATAAAAAAAGTTAAAGTAATCTGACAACTCTTCATTTCAATTACAGTCCTATGGAAGGTGACTAATTAACAAGGAAGGCAATACTTTTACTTAAGTAATTCCAAATCAAGTACAAAAAAAGTAAATAAATTGCTTGTTATTTTCTTGGCTTCCAGAGAAGTAATATTGTAAATTATAAAATTATGCATTTGTAAAATTATGAACCACGAAGAATTACTGTTGCTAAATCATTAAACTGATGGTTGACATCCGATACAGGATTACTAGAAAATATCCTTGAATGAAATATTGAAAATGTCAAAGTGATTGGGCTGAATTTTACAATATTTGGGTTTTGCCAATTTGATAGGTATCATGTAGAAAACCTCCCCATGAGATCTAGAGAGATCTCTTGCAGTATCATCCTAAGCCTCATTAACCACCAACCATGCACCTAAGGCACCTCATTGGATGTCATCCTGATTCTACCACTTACTATAACCAGAAGAACTCACCATTCACTGGACATTCTGGAGTGGACTGACATCTTTGGTGCTCGCAGCATCTGTAAAACACTGTAGCGCACCCATTCATTGTCTTTTCCACGGACATGGCAGATAAAGCAAAATTGGTGATCTACTTTGCAGACAGAGATCTGGATGTCTTAGTTGACAGGTGTTTCAGAGGAGTGATGTCCTGTTCCTCAGGACAGCAGAGGAAACCACATCACTGGACCTTGCCAATGTGTGCCAAGATCACCATCAGGGTGAGTGCGATCTTCACAGTGCAAAGGAGTGCACAGCAATGCGGCATCGTGGCTCAATGGTTAGCACTGCTGCCTCACAGTGCCAGGGACCCGCGTTCAATTCCCACCTGGGGCAACTGTCTGTGTGGAGTTTGCACATTCTCCCCATGTCCGCGTGGGTTTCCTCCCACAATCCAAAGATGTGCAGCTTAGGTGAATTGGTCATGCTAAATTGCCCGTAGTGTCAGGTGTAGGGGAATGGATATAGGTGGGTTGCAGTCAGTCCTTTTCCCAATGCTTCGATTTCTACTGGTTAGCCATTTCCATGATCTTAATTACATTTATGCAATTATTGTTCAAATGGAAAGTGAAAACAGTGAAGCTTTTTTATATTGAAAGTTCCAAATTTTTTTCTTTTGACACCATTATAATTAGTTTACTGCTTCTGTAACCTGTTTTGATAATGCATTTTTATCCTTCAGGACTGATATGATTTTGATTCTGCTTTTGCTTCTCATTGCGTATAATGAAGTTGAATTCCACCTCAGCTGATGTCCAGCAATAAAGAGATGCTACAACATCAAGGAACTGATTAACAATTATATGCTTAATAGTTTAGTTGTGGATAGTGTCTATGCATTACTACTGGCAGGTGCAACATCCATCAAAAGAGACAGTGGTTGCAGACTCATAGTTGAGAGTGTTTCACTAAGTAGCAGTGATGAGGCTGCTGATGCCTGGGGATTGATATTAGAACTCCACTTATGTTTGAAAAGAAGTAATCTTTGTTGGGTAAGAAAGCAGATTGGAAAGTGTGTTTTGTTTTAATGATGATGAAGAGCTCTCCCTGATGAAGGGCTCTTGCCTGAAATGTTGATTCTCCTGCTCCTCGGATGCTGCCTGACCTGCTGTGCTTTTCCAGCAACACATTTGACTCTGTTTTGTTTTAATGGCCCATCTATAAAGTAAGTTCCCTGCTGGTGCTGTGGCTTTGTTAGTTAAAGGACCTATTTAATAAACAGGAGATCCTGGGTCAATTCCCAGCTGTGTATGAATGTTACTTTAGGGCTGTCTTGGGGCAGTGTCCCTACCCCTGCTCTGGGATGCCCAGGTTCAAGTCAACACTTGCGTCAGCAGAGAATAATAGCAGGTTGATGAGGGGAAAAAATAGGTTAAATAAAAGCTTTAACTGCTGAAATAGCTCAGTTGGGAGAGCATTAGGCCAAAGCTCTAAAGGTCCCTAGTTCAACCTTAAACTTACATGGTCCCGTCTTGTGGTGTAGTGGTAGTGTCCTTGCCCTTGACCAGGGAGGCCTGGGTTCAAGTCCCACCTGATCCAGAGGTGTGTAATAATATCTATGAACAGGTTGATTGGAAAGAAAGAAAGTCAGACATGTTATGAAATACCTTTGCAGCAGGTGGAACTTGAACCAGGGTCCCCAGGCTCAGAGGTAGGGACAGTGCCACAGGTGACCATGAATAATGTTACTTTGAGCTTGTGTTAAAACAACCAGCAAAAGGACTGGAATCACTAAACCCCATCATCCAAGCTTCAATTGCTCTGAGATCTTTTTTAAGATCTAAAATCTAAAATGTTTGCACAATGCTGTCATTTTACTGAGTCGCTACACATACAGATACAACCATGGGTGACGTAGGGAAAATGTAAGCACAACTGCTGAGCCCCCTTAGGGTGCAGTGATAGTGTGGCAGAAGAAAGAAAATCAAAAGAAAAGATTTGCACTTAAGCAGCATGTTTGCAACCTCGGGATGTTGTAAAGTATTTGCAGCCAATTAAATACAACCACCATTGTAATGTAAGAAATGCAGTAGCCAACTGAAACACTGTAGTGACTTGCAAACAGCAATGTAATAATGATCAAATAAATTGTTTGAGTGATGTCAGTTGAGGGGTAAACATTAGTCATGACATTGTGGGGGTTCTCTCTTTCTTTTCTGGCTAAGAGATGTTTTATGTGCACTTGATAATGTCAGTCAGTGAGTATTGCATTGAAGTGTCAGTATGAATTTTATACTTGAGTCATTGAAGTGAGATTTTGACTCCCAACCAGTGGGTTGCATTGAAACAGTGTGGAATGACCTGCCTCAGTACGGAATGAACTGCCTCAGTGTAGAATGACCTGCCACAGTATTGAATGATCTGCCTCAGTACAGAATGACCTGCCTCAGTACGGAATGACCTGTCTCAGTGTGGAATGGTCTTTATGCATATTTTCGGTCTGGCAAAGCAAGAGCAGGATAGAGTCGGGTGCGCCGCCCCTGGAAACAGATCAGAAATGAAGGCAGTATCTTGGGCCCATTATAAAGGGTTGCCCTGGACACTATTCATGCTGAGAAAGAAGAAGCTGCATGACTGGCTAATGTTTATATGACGGGATATCAGAAAATAGCCATGTAAGTAGGAATATTTAGACTCTAATGCTGCCTTAACTTGTTGAAGGAATTATCACACAACAATCTCTTACTGTTAGCAAGTTGTTGCCGCCCTCTGGCCATGCAGACAATGGAGGTGTGTTCATTGAATATTTTTAAGGGAGAAAGTGATTAGATTCTTGCCACATTAAATCAAGTTACAGACTTGGAATCTGGATAGCCAGACCTTGGGAATTAACGAACACAAATTTCAATTGCTGCTAACAACTTCATGCCAGTCCTTAAAAGTTAATAGAATCAGTTGAACTTCACATTCCAGATTCTTATTTTCCACCTCCCCCCCCACTTCTTGAGAAACTCATTTGTTTGTCTCAGTTATTTATTATTTCATATGCATCACTTTCCCCTTCACCAGGAATGGAAAGGAGGGGAAATTGCTTACATCCCATTCTCCAGCATCAATATAATTTCGAAACTCATCATTTTTTAAATGCGGCAATCTATAAAAGGTTGAAAAATGCTGTTGTGTATTGGATCCAAATGGAGTTGTTGGTATTGGTGTTGACTAGTCAATTTGAAATCAGTAACCACTACTGTCACAACCTACACTTTGCATTTATTTTCCCATTTGAACAAGTGAAGAAACATATGCTGGGGCATTGATCAGATAGTGTTCATTTTGGGCTTGCATTCAATGTTACAACTAGCCCTCATTGTTCTGCACAAAGTGAACATCAAATCTCAGTTGCACTGACTAGCATTGTGACCAAATGGAAACCAAGGTCTATATCTAATGATTTTCTTTGGCTAAGTGCAAGTTGCATCATGATTTTAGAGGATTTCTCATCATGAGGCCTAGCGAGGTTTCTTGCTGTATCTTAGCAAACTTGACTCATTACTAACATGGTCTGCCCCAGAAACATCCCTCTAATTCTATTCCCATCTTTCCACATGCCTTTCCTAGAATTACTCATTGAGTCATATAGCTGTACAACACGGAAACAAACCCTTTGGCCCAACTTGTCCATGCCGACCAGATATCCTAAACTGATCTAGTCCCTTTTGCCAACATTTGGCTCATATCCCTCTGAACCAATACATGTACACATCCAGATTCCTTTTAAGTTGTATCCACCACTTCCTCTGGCAGCTTGTTCCATAACGTAACACCCTCTGCATGATTAACCAAATATCTGTGAAAGGCCAACATCCCTGGCACTCATACTATATCAGAAAGACCACTGTGCATCAGACCAGCATTGACATTCCAAAGCTGCCCTGCTCATTTATGGACAGATTCTGAACGTGTCAGGAAAGGGGAAGATGGTGCCACGATTCTCCATCAGGGACCCAGAAATCCTAGAGAACGGGCGAGTGTACAGGAGGGTTGCCCAGGTCAGTGTGACCTCAGCAGAGTGGAGGAACAGTGAGTACACAACTGTCAATGACCTTCGCTGCTTCACCACAGTAAGTGCCACACTCTTCCCTCTACTACTACACACTGATTCGCTCTCTGCTATTGTTCTCACCTCCCGCCAAGGCTCACACTCTGCTGTTCTTGATGTTGCTTGCACTATCTTTCCTCAGTCTCAGATTCCCTACTACCAATCCTGTATAGTCTGAGCGCTGCCAACTCATTTCTCTGATTGTTTCACCACTGTACCCCAATCTGCACCAACAGTAATAGTTATGCCACCCACTTTCAGCACACTCCATTCCTCCCTTTCTCTCAGTAAGGCAGCCCACAAAAGGGCAGAAGGGGCCCAGACAGGTGGAGGAGTGGCGACTTTAGGCTCGTCAATCCCTCTGAGGAGCGAATCCTGATCCTCACACCAGAAACATACCGGGACTGTTCCTTCGGGAATGCTGAGACATCCATATCCCGCCAACTGAGTAAGTACCATTCTTCATTCCACTGCAACAACCATATTAAGCCGTGGTCAGTGTCATTTATTGCACACCGCTTCTGACCAGCAGCTGTGACACCACTTTGAAGAAACATCCTCGATTGCTGACACGTGAAGGAGTATCAGAGACCACTTACCTGCTCAGCCCCAGGCTGGAGATGACCCTGAAGAGTCGATTATTAGAAACGTTGTCTACGAGTACAGGGAAGAATAGGAGCAGCAGAAAAGTAATTTCTGACCCTCATTACCCAGGAGCTGCAGGAGTGCAGTTATGCATGCAACTGTTTGGCTGCCTCCATGGGCAGATTAGTGACTGCCATGGACAGCCAGGTCTGCTGAAGAGGTGCACAAACCTGACCTCTATTGTCAAGACATTGGTCGTCAGGACCAAAGGCATGGCAACAGTAGAGACAGGGAACCTGGCATGCACTCCAGGGGTTCCTTCCTCACTAAGCCACAGTGTGGTGCAAGAGGAACCCAGAAGAGAAAAGGGAGCCAATCCCAGTCCCCTCAGTAAGGACACTCCAGAAGTGGTCAGGCTTTCCATGTCCATGCTGCCTGCCCCTCTCTGATCTATGGTCTAGCAGGGTCCCCACACTCCAGATGTGGAAGCAGGGACCATACCGAGACATAGTGGGAGAGAGAGAAAGAAGAAAATCTGCAGAACATCTGGTAGCTCACATCGTCCTGGACATGAAGTCTCACATTGTATAAGTTCAACTGTTTTGGCATTGTATCTCTGTTTGACTCTCTTTGTAGCCCTGAATGCAACTGTGCGAGAATGATGACTAACTTGACTGCAGTAAAATCTTTGACAAGATTCCGCATGGTGAACTAATTAGTACAATTAGATCACATGGGATTCAGGGTGAGCTTGCCAATTGGAATCAAAAGTGGTTTTACAGTAGGAGATAGAGGATTGTGGTAGTGGGTTGTTTTTTGGTCTGGAGGCCTGTGACCAGCAGTGTTCCATAGGGTACTGGGTCCACTTTTGTATGTCATTGATATAAATGATTTGGATGAAAGTATAGGAGGCACAGTTAGTAAGTTTATAAATGACACCAAAATTGGTGGTGTTATGGACAGTGAAGGTGGTTATCTATGATTACAAAGAGATATTGGGTCAGTGGGCTGAGGAGTGGCAAATGGAGATTAATTTGGATAAATGTGAGGTATTGCATTTTGGTAAAACAAATAAGGGCAGGACTTATACAGTTAATGGTACAGTCCTGAGTAGTGTTGTAAAACAGAGATTCCCAGGGGTTTAGGTACATAATTCTTTAAAATTTGCTTCACATGTAGACAGGGTGACTAAGAAGGTATTTGAGTAAGGGACTCCTGGAGTACATGTCAGGTTCCCTGTCTTCACATACTGAGGTTGTACAGGATGTTGGTGAGGTCTCTTCTGGAGTACTGTGTGCAGTTCTGGTTACTTTGTTACAGGAATGATATTATCAAACTGGAGAGGGTTCAGCAAAGAGTTACCAGGATGTAGACTGGAATGGAGGATTGAATTATAAAGTTAGGTTGGATAGGCTGGGACTTTTTCCTTGTTTGGAAATGTTTGGTGGGATATGGGCCCAGGAGCAGGCAGGTGGTATTAGATAGTTTGGGAATGTGGTTGGCATGGAATAGTTGGGCCGAAGGGTCTGTTTCCCTGTTGTATGACTGTATAATTTTGTGTTCACGCAAGATGTACCATTGATTAATGTTGAGAGTCTGCTGCTGATTGTGGAAGCAAGATGAACAAAGCATATATAAGGCAATGGACTCTGTTGGCACCATTGTGCCTCATTCTAATACATCCCACTCTTGCCCTAACCTCGGTGTCCAAATGTGCTGGTATGAATTAGGTGGGCAGCTATATCTAAGGCAGGGATGTGTACAGTACACTGGGCGCCAATGCATTGGGAATTGGAACCCCTGTAGGTCTATGTGCCTGGATTTGTGTGTAATGTTCTTTCCTTTCAAATGACCTCAAATTGGCGGGTCCTGCATTTCCCTCCCTCACAGGTCCAAACATATACTCCACTCACTCAGGGAGTGCATTAAACCATTTTCCTTCCCATTGTGTTCTTTCAGTTTCCAGTCCAATAGAAGGTGATATTGAGGGCAGTTTGGCAAGTGGCTTCTAGCCTTCACCTACACATGACAGTGAGGGCCTGACCATCTAGATCCCATTCCTGGTAGCCCTTCTCATCAACTCCATAGGCTTCACTTTTCTCCAAGTCCCTACACAACCCATCTATATGAACTTGCACCTGCCCACCTTTCAACCCAGACCATGCCTTACCAGGTAACCAGTGGGCATAGACTATGTTTCCCTTGAAGCCAGGGTTCTCCAAACCATGGAGGAAACACCCTACCACAATGACACTCCTTCCCATTCCCCTTCCCATGCTTACTTTACCACATGCCCCTTACAAATACTCTTACCCTCTTCACAATTATCACACCTCTTCCCACCAGCCTACAGCCCCAATCCTGAAGAATAAGCTCCTGAGTGCTCTTCCTACAGCAGCAGCTCCCTTTATCCTCCCACGCCTACATTTTAGCTTCTGTGGATGGACCCAATGCACTGACTGTAGTGCACACCCTTGAAAAACCAACTGTACAGCCCAGGGAAGAATTGCCAGATCCCATACTGCTGCCTGTACATCTCCTTGACCACATTATCCTTATTCTTGAACTGGTTGCTATGGAACCACAGGACTGATTGCAATGTGCTGCCTGGATTGGGGAAGTACAAATCCCCTGACTGAGATTACGCTGACTGCATGTCTAACCACAGTCTATGCCCTGGACTGGCATTGGAGGCTGCCCTTGCTGTAGTGTCCTAGGAACCCATGACTGACCACTGCCTTCATAGACTTTGTTGAGGACTAGTCGTCTAAGATTTTGGAACATGGCTGCTCGCTTTCTGCACTTAGAGGACTCGCATAGCACCTTGCCATACAGTAAAATATATGTAGCCTTGACTGAGGACTGCTGAACAGCAAGGCAAGCTTCCTGGTTGTGTAATTCTGCTCATTGGCACAGCAAGGCAGGATGTTGTGAGCATCCCGGAGAGCCTGTGCTAACAGAGCAAATGAGCAGTCCTGAGATGAAGCTAGGTCTTATCTGTGAGCTGGGTATCTGCCCTTGCGTGTAAAGTTTCCTTTCTACTGCTTAATGCAGGTCGCTGGCATCCTCTGCAATGTAAGTCTGTGCTTTAAGCAGCCTGCAAGTGGATTGCAGAGGTGTTATTGTGTTTGTGAGTGGTTTGCAAATATCAGATGTCAATGAATTTGGATGAGGAGTGGATGTGACTGGTGTCCATGGATCATGCCCAAGATGCTGTTTGGCTTTGAGCAATATGGAGGCAACCAACAACAGCCAACAACAACAACAGCCAACAACAAACTGCCGTGTTGAGAGTTCTTGAGGATGAGTTTGTCGGTATTTTTGCTAAAATAGAAAACTGCTTAGTAATGAGGCAAATTGCAGTATAAATAAGGAGTTTAGCAAGCTATAAACCCCTCTGGCCAACGTGAATGCAAAATACTGCAGATTTTTGAAATCTAAAATAGAGTTATACAGACCCTCCCATCCAACAAGTCCATGTTGATCAGATTCCCAAACTAAAGTAATGCCAGCTGCTTGTGCTGCTCCCATATCCCTCTCAACATTTCTTATTCATGAACTCACCTAAATGTTTTTTAAATGTTGTTACTATACCCACATCAACCACTTCCTGTGGAAGTTCATTCCACACACGAACCACTGTCTGTGTAAAAAGGTTACCCCTCATGTCTACTAAATCTTTCTTCTCTAACCTTAAAGATATACCACCTTGTCTTGAAGTCCTACACCTTGGGAAAAGACACCTGCCAACACCTTGTGTATACCCTTAATGATTTTATAAAACTTCTTAAGGTCACTCTCAACCTTCCAAGCTCCAGTGAAAGAAGTCCCAGCCAATCTTTATAACTTAATCCATTCCTGGCAACATCCTGGTACATCTTTTCTGAACCCTCTCCAGCTAAATATCCTTTCTGTGAAAGGGCGACCAGAACTAGACGCAGTACTTCACAAGAGGTCCTGTACAACCTCAACATGACATCCCAACTCCTGCACTGAGGTCTGAGCAATGAAAGCAAGCGTGCTCACCATCTTCTTAACCACCCTTTCTACATGTGATGCAAACTTCAAAGAATTATGTACCTGAACCCGAGATCTCTCTGTTCTGTAACACTACCCAAGGTTCTACTTTTAATTGTGTAATTCTTGCCCATGTCTGTTTTACATGTAATACATGATTAGTCAGGAGCAACCTTTCCAAGTTGTTCCATAGACCAATGGATCAAGCGACTGCAAAGGTTACTATTACTGTGACCATAAATAATAAAGGCAGAGAGAGATTGAGGAGTAAGAAATGCTTTTAGTAAGTGCAGGACCAACATTAACCTCTGGTGGCTTGCCAATAGTCTCCACATGAATAAGTCATAGCCTGAGATCGCCTCAGTTATTCAGTTTCATGTGAGCCATTTTCACGATGGTCTGCTCAATAATTAGGTTATTTTACCAGGACACTAGTCCCAGCACAGTTCAAGTGAAGCCCATCTCACCAGAACATTTCCTTTTATATTGACCATTCTTTGTAAGTATTACTTTGGATTAATTATTTTTAATTTAGCTCCTAAATGTTTAAAGACTTTCGGAAAAATGTCCTTTTGAGTCCTACATTGAATTAGATTAGATTTTTTTGAATTAGATTACTTACAGTGTGGAAACAGACCCTTCGGCCCAACAAGTCCACACCGACCCGCCACCCACCCATACCCCTACATTTACCCCTTACCTAACACTACGGGCAATTTTACATGGCCAATTCACCTGACCTTAACATCTTTTGACTGTGGGAGGAAACCGGAGCACCCAGAGGAAACCCACGCGGACACGGGGAGAACATGCAAACTCCACACAGTCAGTCGCCTGAGGCGGGAATTGAACCCGGGTCTCTGGCGCTGTGAGGCAGCAGTGCTAACCACTGTGCCACCGTGCTGCCCACGGTCCTATCAATGTGGTGGTACCAAAATTCCTCCTGTCTATTGAATTCCTCCTGTCTTTCTCAAAATTCTGCTCCAGCCTCAAGGAGATATCATTAATGCTTGCACCAGACATGCAACACAATCTTCCGGGAGAAAGTGAGGACTACAGATGCTGGAGAGTCAGAGTTGAAAAGTGTGGTGCTGGTCCTGAATTCCTGATGAAGGGCTTATGGCTGAAACGTCGACTCTCCTGCTACTCAGATGCTGCCTGACCTGCTGTGCTTTTTCCAGCATCACACTTTTTGACTCTACCACAATCTTCAGGACTCGTACTCATGGCTGATCAAGACCCTGACCAAGACCTAGCCCAAAATGTAATGCCTGGATAATAAACATCTCATCAAGCACATGTAATAGTGCAAGAGTCTTTTCATAGTGTTTGGGAACACCAGTCTCAAATATGTTTATTTTTCCATTCTAATTGACACCAGAGTGAGAAATTACAAAGGAGGAAAATTGACAAGAGATTAAAAACATTACTTTCAACACATTGTAGAGCATTAAGGAAATCCTCAATTTCACAATAAACTTCCTAAACGTAGAGAATATATGGAATCCTGGCATCTTCTTCATAAGTGGAATCGTTCAAGAGAATATTTTTGTGTACATCCCCTTGTCCAGAACATTCCGCTTCTAGTATATTCTACAAAAACAGAACACATCTATGGGGAAAGAAAGAGAACTAACGTTTCAGGTTGATGACCAAGTTTGTAACATTTCAGTTTGTAGTTCATTACTCATAACCAGGAAACCATCATTGTGTCTGATGTCCTCTGCAACACCAAATCTGCATAATTCCACTTCCTTGATGTCACTTATTGCTACCGCAATCTTAGCCCATGTGCTGTTGACATCCTTGTGTATGGTTTTCTCATTTCCAGACTTGACCATTTGAGTGCTTTACAGGGCATTCTCCATCTTCCATTCTCTGTGAATGCAATCTTGTTCAAAACTCTGCTGTCCATACTCTAAATCACGCAAAGTCCTTGTTCACGTATCACCCTTGCCTCACTGATCTACTTTGATGCCAACTTCTAACAAAACCTTAATTTCCAATTTCTCATTCACATGTATGAATCATTCCACGCACTCTGCTTACCTCTGTAACCTCCTTCAGCTCTATAAATCTTTGTGGATGTGTGTTCCAACTCTGGCATCAGCCTCCTTCCTTTAAACTACTATTCAAATTCCATGCCTTCCATCATAAAATCCTCCCTTCCTTAAACCTTTCCACATCTCTGACTGTCCTTCTCTCTCCTTTATGTGTTTCCTTAAAATCTACATCTTCGACCAAGTTTTCAGTCAGCTACCCTGAAGTTTTTCATGAAAATGTTTCATGATTATGCGACTGTGAAATACCTTGGGCCATTTTGCTATGGTGACTATGCTGCTTAAATGCAAATTGTTGTGACGTTGGTCTATACATTGTCTGGAAATTGACAAATAGCAATTTCAGTATTCTCATTTGGAAGTTAACTGTAATAATGAAAACTAATCGTGTGTAATATGAGTTGTCTACCAAGAAAAAGCATCCAGAGCTTTGTTAATAGTTTATTTAATCAGTTTTATATTTTATATAGAGTTTGTGTCAGAAGTCACTTATTTAAATTTGGAAGAAAATGGCCTAGAATCAAATGATAATGAAACTAACAGTGAATTCCCTCAATGGGAAATTGTTGAATTCTGTCACTTGCTGCTTTTATTAGCTGCTACCCGAGTCATGAGTTAATAGTCACAATGAACAGTGTCATGGGGGAGTAAGAGATAAGTCAATGTATTCAAGTACTCACGTCACATGGGATTGTAAATGTGTTTACAATATTAAACACAGAATCACTGAATCTTTACAGTGCAGAGGACAGCCATTTGACTCATTAGGATGCAGCCTGTAAAAGCTCATTTGCAAATGCAATTTATAATTGTAAATGATAGAAATAAACAATACTGTTATCCTAGCACAGAATACAGTTATAAATGCACTTTATAAGATTAGAATTTACTTATTTAGATTGACTACCTGCCATTATGACTACAATTATAATTATGTCACACATTATCCTCTCCTGCTCAGAATGCTTGAAATCAATTTCATTTCTGGATTCAGAAATTTTTGGATTGTAGAATTATATTAGAATATCTAATCACAAATGTGAGAATTGGAAAAAAGTGTTGTAAATATTTGCCTGCAACAGAAATAGTTAAAAAACTTTATAAAGCAGTAATAAAATAATTTTATTTGTTTAAATAGTGCACCTTCGATCTTTTCACATTGCTTCTTGATGTCGTAAATTGTTGAGGAACTCAAATCCCGTGCTTCATTCAATATTTCACTGAAGAACCTCATCTACTTTCTTCATGATTTCCATGTTTTCCAATAGTATAATTGACAAATGTTTATGTTCTTCTGCATTTTTCTTGAATGCTTTCGTGATGGATTAAAGATACAAACTATATCCCACAAATGGATTGGTCTATTCAAGAACTTGCCTGAAAAGAAAAGGGGGTAGAGATGGACAGACAGAGAAAAACAGTGATAGCCAGAGAGAGATAACAGATAATAGAAAGATGGATGAATATAATGATAGAGATACCAAAAGAGACCAACAGTGATGAAAAGAGAGAGAGGGAGAGATTTGGTGAAAAAGACATATAGAAAGCAACCGACAAATAGTAACAAACAGCAACAGACTTTGTGAATATGTTTATATACAGAGGATGTAGACCCAGGATCCAATCCATGTGATCTGACATCACTGTGACATAGTTCATTTTGTACAAGCTCAAAGCTATACTCATGATAAAGGTATAATTCCCTTTATTTTACATCTCACCCAATTCTTTTACCATTTTACCAGTTACATTTAACCATAGATACTTAGCATGACTCCCACTCTGCAGCCCTTAAGCATCTCTCCCAGACAAGGTTTCAATCTTCAAGTATATTCTCAGCCCATTTTGAAGATAGGTAAATCCTCCATGTAATGTTCCTTGGAAGGGAAACTTTGACAGATTAGAGTTCCAACCTCTGAAAATAAATGAAATATAAAAGCAATGGGGTTACTATCCCACTTCCATGAGCTTGAGGCTAGTCTGGAGTAGGCAGTAAAATTTTTGGGTCTATTGCTTATTCCCTAAAATGGATCTTTAAATAGGATTCATTAAATTGGATCTCTAGCAAGCACTTCTGCAATGATCTGATCCTCAGATGTGATATAAGATTGGAGAATAGAGGATTTGCAGAATCCTATTAGTCTTGGTCTCACCTGAGAATTTGGATTGGGTTAGATGTTCAGGGTTTGAGTTCTGCATCTTCTCCATCACTTTTTCTAATTCATTCTTCAAAGATCACAATCTTTCAGTGGATGAAGACTTTTGTTAATAAGGTCTTGATTTTCCAGCATAGGCTAATTTGAACTGAAACAAAAATCTCTGCTTTCTTGCTCACAAGTTTCACTTTCAGAGGCAAGATCGATATTTGTGAATTGGAACAGAATGTTTTCCTCAGTTAATAATCATTGTGCTCTTTGAGTTCTGAATATTTAAGTAAAAGGGAGATATTTTCTCCCATCAGGGTATCCCTTTAAACTGCTAATTGTGTCAGAACTTTGGCTGTCTCTGCAAAGGATTTGTAGAATTCCTCTGTAAGCTTTACTTTTTCAATTGTGAGTTCTTGTTTTTCTCTAAGGACTGTTGACAATTCTGCTGTTCATTTGTACTTTATAACTACATTTCTGTACCTAGGTACTTTTGTACCTAAGATGGCATTGTAAGTGGCTACTTGTAAACTTTTCACTGTACTTATGTGAGTACATATGACAATAAACCTAATTCAATTCAGTTCTTTGAACTTCTCCAACTGGTGGCTGATGTTGAAATATGATGTTTGGAGTTCTTGGTTTTCAATTTGTTGCCTTATCCAATAGTTTGATTTCCCCAAGAAACTGCTCTTTTTCAGAGTCTGAAGCTTGACAGCATTGTGTGATTGCAAATAGCAGGATGTGTGTGCAACCTCTCTTTCAGGCAACTGACTTTTCTAAGTCTTGCATATATTTAACATAGCCAAGTTCCATTTGATGCTTGGCATCGAGCTTTTCTCAAGTAATCCTCAGATGTAGGAGCTCTGCAGTTTGGACTTCTACTTCTTTAGTGAATGACAGTTTGAGTGCCTCCATGGCTTGTTGACTTCAATTTGTAAAAAAAAAATCAATTAATGTTCTCTGAATGTTCAATTTTAGCTTGATCCAATTTAGATTTAAGTTTTCCTTTTTCTCAGATAGCTCTAAACCAACAGCAGCTCTGCAGTCATTGAACTGCCTCAAAGTGAACTGTTTCCCAAGGATTAGATTAGATTAGATTACAGTGTGGAAACAGGCCCTTCGGCCCAACAAGTCCACACCGACCCGCCGAAGCGAAACCCACCCATACCCCTACATTTACCCCTTACCTAACACTACGGGCAATTTAGTATGGCCAATTCACCTGACCCTGCACATTTTTGGACTGTGGGAGGAAACCGGAGCACCCGGAGGAAACCCACGCAGACACGGGGAGAACGTGCAAACTCCACACAGTCAGTCGCCTGAGGCGGGAATTGAACCCGGGTCTCTGGCGCTGTGAGGCAGCAGTGCTAACCGCTGTGCCACCGTGCCGCCCACGGTTTGAAGTTTTTTTCAGACCACATCAAGTTCATCTTGCTGTTCTTTGCTTAATGTTGTAAGTTTATACTGAAGATCTGAAACCGTCTTCTCGCCTGATTGAAGATCTCTTTCTAATTTCATAGCTCTGGATATGTCAGATTCTACGGTCACCTTACTGGCTGTAGAAATATTGGAATATAGTATGTGGCAGGGGTCAAATCTTTTTAATTTTCAAAGTTTCTTCTTTAGTTTTCTCAAAGGCTACTTTTGTTCTGGCTTTCCAGGGGCTACCATTTCAATCTCACTAACTTCTTTATCAGGTGAGATGCAGTTACATTGCAATTCTGCCTTCTACAGATATCTGGGGTATTTGGACTTCAGAGAAGATTTCCTCAATGTCTAGAATAATATCAACTCTACATTAAACCTGAATCCACATCACACAACATTTATCCTCAATGGTTATGGCTCTTTTCCTTGCCCAGAGTTCCTTTCTGAAGGCTTTAATTACTAAAGGTAATTACCAGTTCAATGAGCATCTCCACGAGTTCTTCCTCATGGAAATCACACTCAAGCTGTTGGTGTAGCACCTTGCAATAAGCTTGTTAAACAACTCTTGAGGTTTATATTTGAATTGCGTGAGCTGGAATCTGTTCATCCTGAAGTTATTTCTTACATTTATTAGTTGGTCTTTGTGTCATCTCCATTTCTCTTCTGGAACTTTCCGATATTTCACAGAAAGATGACATGCATTAATTCTGCAAAGCCCCACCTTACCAATGGCAAACAGA
The DNA here is from genome assembly GCF_004010195.1 of Chiloscyllium plagiosum. Classification (NCBI taxonomy): domain Eukaryota; kingdom Metazoa; phylum Chordata; class Chondrichthyes; order Orectolobiformes; family Hemiscylliidae; genus Chiloscyllium; species Chiloscyllium plagiosum. Next base: position 8,184,627 of record NC_057738.1, on the reverse strand, counting down.
ATTTTCAGAGATGTTTATTACTTGGTTAGTAAAATAAGCCTGCACACGTTGTTTGAAAAACTGTAATTCAGTAAAAGTATCATTGCCTGGCCTGTCCATAATTGAAGTGTTTGCCTTCTATTTCTCATCAAAGTTCTTTTTTTCAGAAGTAAATTGTAGGGTTTGTGTATTTATTCTTTTTCTTTCATTTGATGTAATTTTCTCTCCTCTTATATTTCCTTTTTCTGCTTCTGTTTTATTTATTCTTCACTGCTGCTATTTTTTTCACTAAACTTTAATCTCTTTGAGATTATTCCTCTAAGGAATGCAGTCCCATAGGAGCAAATTTCAACCACTATATGTTGTTTGTGCCAAATAAGAAATGCTGTTGATGGCTGCACATCCTTTCAGGATCTTATATGTTTCAATAAAGTCACCTCTGACTTTTAATTTCTAGAGGATACAGGCCTCATAAAGGAATCTGCTCAATCCAGATATTAGTCTAATAAATTTTCTCAGAACCGCTTTGAATGCATTAACATCCTTCTGTAAGTACAGTGACCAGCACGGGACACAGTACTCCAGATGCAGTCTCAAAACTGCCTATATAACCGAAGCATAGTTTCCCTTCCCTTGCATACTTCCACAGTTCTGGCCTCTCCCAGTGAGGTTGGCAATTGGTCATTCCTGAAAGCCCTCTCAGTATGGCAGTTTCATGTGCTGCATGTAGTCCATAATTGGACAATGAAGCTGGAAGTGGCATTTAACTGGCCAAGTGCTGTAATATCAGACTTCCGGGTGCATCTTCAGCATGAGCAGGGTTAGAACCATCACATGATGCTGACACCTGACCATTTTTAAGTGGAGTAAAATGGAATAAAGTGGAATAGGTCTGGGACTGAGACTTAGGTTGGAATTTACTAGAATGATATTTCAGTGCAGAAGTAAGAGAATATTGCAGTGTTGAAGACATCATCTTTCAGCTAACGTCCCAGCACACCCAGCTGGAAACAAAATATCCCATGAAATTCTTCAAAACAAGACCAGGAGAGCTCTGTCTGGTCCCCTGGCCACTAACTGTTCCTCAAATAGGCCAATCTGCTATCTATTTCACGAACTTTGCCATGCATAAGTCAGCTATCATTTTATCCTACATTAGGGATTATACTTTAAAATAGATAGAAAACATTTTGAGTTTCCTGATATCATTAAAGATGGAAATGAATGGTTTCTGGGAATTCTGACAGTAATTTGCATATTTCACATTGCTATTCTAGCATGTACGGTTTTGATGATAATCCCAGTGGCTCCACAGTTTAATGAAGCTGAGAATTGCTGGATTTGAGCAGTGTTCCACTGGGTAGTAGCTGCAGCTGTACTATGTCTATTATGTACCATGCGTAGCAACTGGTGCCACCATTCCTAACATATCAATACCTACTGCATGAGAGAATGTTTGCAGATGGAGGTTGTGCCGGACTGATGTGATGCCAGCTCCTCAGATTGAAGAGATCAAGTTGTCCCAGTGCAATTATTTGTGCCTCATCTGCTCCTGGAACTGCAGAAAAGACAAGAGTGATGATAATAAATCATGATTCAAGTGACTCTTGCTGCGTGCCATCAATCTTTAGCCTCCTTTGTTCATGAAGACCCATAATGATTCCGTAGTTAATATTGGCAGAATGTTTGATATCCACATCTATTAATATACTAACTCTATATTGGCTACACACACACACACACACAGCCTCAGTGACACCGAAATGTCGATTTTACTGCTCCTTGGATGCTGCCTGAACTACTGTGCTTTTCCAGCACCACTCTAATCTAGACTCTGGTTTCCAGCATCTGCAGTCATTGTTTTTACCTCAGTGACACGCTGCCTTACTGCAACCCATCCCATCTCCATCCTCTCCTGTCCTCTTTCAACAGTGTCACTAGAACAGTGAAGGTTCTCCTGTTTGTCCCTATTCCATAGAATCATGACCAGTTTCTCCTTCATCCATGGGCATATCCATTGTTATTTGTCTGTCCCTGGAAGGCTTGCTGCAACTGGCCATTCAGCTGCGTCAGTGTAGCAATCAACCCGATGATTAATGGCCACTGGTGTATGACTATTCTGCAACCAAATAGGATGTTGGCCTTGGTCATGACTGTGCATAGCTGTCTTCACCTCATATGTCATGGTTAGAGCCATTTAAGACATTTCTTGCCTGATCAGCACAGTCAATGACCTATTGCTTAAACTCTGTCTAAAACTGTCCATGCTGTATGCACTGTCCATCAATTGTGTTCTGTACATATTTTACCTAATTATTGTGCCAATCCCAATAATAACTCAGTGCTGGATCATTAAAGTACTACCAATCCCCACTGACATAATATTCAAATCCACAATAGTCCTCTCAGGCCACCCATTTTTGCTGGATTTTGCCTCAGTCATTACTCATAAACAGGAACATAACCACCTGGCACACTCTGATGGCCCCAACCTCCAAAATACCACAGAATATTCCAGTGGACTATCCAGCCTCTGCCCCTTCTCCAACAATGAGCTATGATACTTATCCAGTCCACCAGCTTTATCTCATTCATTCCCAATTAGGAGCAAAAAGTGAGCTTGGGACACGGATTGCATCTCTCCAATGTCCTCAACCTCCCCCAAATGCTCTCTGCTGTAGAGAAAGTCTTATCTTTCAAAAGTAAACCCCCTCCCCCACAACTTCATCAAGAAGTAAGTTCTATTAAGCGATTTTTGTCATGACTCCTTATGCCAGCCTGCCACACTCCCCACAGCAGAGGACATAGAATCATAGAATCTCAACAGTGTGGAAGCAGGCCATTCAGCCTATCGAATCCACACAGACCCTCCAAAGAGCATCCCACCCAGACCAACCCCATTCCTGTAATCCTGCATTTCCCATAGCTAATCCACTTAGCCTGCACCTCACTGTAGGCTATGGGCAATTTACTACGGCCAATCTACCTAGCCTGCACATTTTGAACTGTGGGAGGAAACTGGAGCACCCAGAGGAAACCCATGCTAACAGGGCGAGAATGTGCAAACACCACACAGACAATCACCTAAGAATCGAATTGAACCCAAGTCCCTGGAGCTATGAGGCGGTAACCCAACCCTAACATTTCTTCTCCCATCCCCATTGTCCTCTCTACCTGACCTCTTAGAGTCCTACAGTATGGAAACAGACCCTTTGGCCCAACAAGTCCACACTAACCCTCCGAAGAGTACCCACCCAGACCCATTCCCCTACTCTATATTTACCCCTGACTAATGCACATAACATGATGGGCAATTTAGCATGGCCAGTTCACCTGACCTGCATATCTTTGGATTGTGGGAGGAAACTGGAGCACCCAGAGAAAACCCACGCAGACACAGGGAGAATTTGCAAACTCCACACAAACAGTCGCCCAAGGTGGGAATTGAACCTGGGTCCCTGGCGTTGTGAGGAAGCAGTGCTAACCACTGAGCCATCATGCCACCCCGCCCTCTTCTCTTCATATATTTTACTGCACCCCGGAGTCTCCCTGCCTTTATTCCTGATGAAGGGCTTTTGCCCAAAATGTTGATTTTCCTGCTCCTCGGATGCTGCCTGACCTGCTGTGCTTTTCCAGCACCACTCTAATCTAGACTTCATATATTTTACTCCCTCCCTTCTTTTATCCCTTTCTTTTCTCCCCTTGCCATACCTCCTCTACTTTGTCTTCTCCCCCACCTACATCTTGCGCGAGAAATTCAACTGACTGAGTGTGAAGGTCTCTTGCTACATTTCATTGAATGAGTGAATGGGAGGAATGATTTAAAGCTTAAGCATGAGGTTAATGACAGCAGAGTAAGGGAAGGAAGGTAATTGAGGGTTTCAGTGGATGGTTTCAAGTGTATCCACCTTGGGGTAGTTAAGCGATGTTGATGATGCTGGGGAGCATGATAGGAGGAGGAATTGATAACAAAAACATTAAGGAGGGATAAGGTGGCAAAAGGACAATAAGAAGTACATTCTGGAGACAATGGGAAGAGAATTGCTAAGGCCAATAATTTCTCTACAACTCTCCACCCAGATTCAATCAAAGCTTTCACGAAGCTTAAATAAAACAACCCAAAACTTCCCAGGCAAAGAGAAAGAAGGCAGATGGAGAAACATAAAATGACAATTAAGATGAGAATACAAAGAGTGTGACGTTACTAGGGGACAAGAGACAAGGGGAAACAGCAATAACATGAAAGCAGAGATTGCCAGGACAGGGAGAGAGAGAGAGACCCTGGGGGTAAAATTAGACTTCAGCAGCTGAAAATAAATGAACCAGTTGTGCACCTCACTAATTTTCTTCTCCAGCTGAAGGAGTGTAACAATTTAAATCAACATGCTCAGATATGTTATGACACACTACAAGAGAGGTGCAACTTGAAACTGGACCTTCTGGTCTACTGATAGAGATACTACCACTGTGTCACAGATCCCTTCTGAAGGAGTGTAAACAGGCTGATGGATGGCTATCATTTGGTTTTGACTGCTGCTACAGTCAAATTTAACCTGATATTCTCCGATTATTAACTTGATAACTAATATATTAAACAATTTGACATCTTTCTGCACTCCTTTACAACATTTACATGATAGATTCCTATGTCTGAATTTATAATTGAACCTGCTTGTGAACTTATTACACTGTAAATGCAGACACCCAACGGGCTGTTAATGTCCCCAAATGTTCCAATGTATGCCCCAAAGTTGAGGTTTACGAAGAAACGCGAGAAACAGTCATAAGCAACAATTGCAAAGAAAATGCCTTTCTGGAGGAGCTGGTAGGAATTTAGAAGCCCAAATTAAGCATTTCTTTTAAGTTCTAATTTAGTACAATTGGCAAAACATTTTGCCATACTTTTCCATTTGCTTAATAAGAAAACAAATCTGCTCAGGCAGCTGGAAACATGAAACATCATTTTTCTACTCCAATTTCTATTTTGTTTTATTTCCTTACTTTGGTTACAGCCTCCGCAGCTGCCAATATTCAAACTCTCATTCTCTGTTACTGTCTCCAAGTTGTGTCTGGCATATCTCCAATCTTGCCAAACTGGCTGCACAGAATTCGACCATACCATCAGTTAGGCTCACTCCATCATTTTTGGTCAGTGTAGATAGCATTAGGATGAAAGGTGAGCTGGGCTTAAAGGATACCTGAAGGGGAAAAAAACAAGAAATTAAAATCAGCAATTTTTCAAACTCTTTTGTTGATATAGTATCAATAAAAGTCAATTCTGTAGGTATTAGACATTACCATTGCAGCTTAACTGTTAGAAATGTAACGTGTTTGTATGACATTCCCCTGACTCTATACTTAAGAGTTAACATCTCAGTTACAAGAGCAGAGAAATGTCAGATATGGATGTGAAGAATTTGTCTGCTATTATCACCATCAGTAATAGCTATCCTTATGTGCCCCTTTGTGCAACAGGCTGGGTATTAATTAATGACTAAAACTTAGCTGCTCGTCCAGTAGTATTTATATGAAGAAATGAAGGTAATTAAGGAAATTATATGATCAACAGGATCATTAATGCTGGAAAAATCTAATCTTTATTTTCTTCAATTTCTTCATTGATCTTGATTTACACATTTAAATAAGCTTATAGTATGTAAGGAGGTAAAAGAGGCATACTTGAGGCTTTGAGGAAGTTAGTTGCCAAAGCTTGAATTACAGGATGTTTCCTAGATGAATTTCTTAATTCTTTGTGCTGGAAGTGTGTTTTTAATTGCTGCACAAAGGAGCAGCGATAGAGTTGCTAAATCTCAGCTATTTTTGGAGACTCCAGAATTAAAGGCTAATTTCCAGGACACTGCTGAGAGAAACTTGGGAGACAAACCATTGTAGCATTAATTAAAAATCGTTATATAAACATTTTCTTTGAACATGTACCTTCTTGACTTATAAAAAAGGACATATTAAAAACACTGTTTGGCTGTCAAGTAGAGTCAGTTCTGCTATAATGTCTGCTTTTTCAATGCAAATTGGCTTTAACGTGATTGAAGAATTTAGACCGTTACTTGTAGAACATAAACTTGCCTTACCTGTATTGGCTGTAGTGTGATTTCGGCCCCATTAGTTTAAATGGCATGGCTATTGCACAATTTTCTTATAACACAAGATCGCACAAGAATAGAACTACCGTGTTATATAGAACCAACTGTATTGCCCAGGCAAGGAACAAAGAGTTTGTTGACTGGCTACATAGTGTGGAAAGGCAGAGCCTAGTCAAAGTGGACGCATTGGACATTCGTTGGTGACACTGTGGAATATCAAGGCAACAAAGGAGAGCATCCAGACCCTGGGTGGAAGGGATAGGGTGCATATAATGCTGATGCCTTCATATTGGCCTGGGCTCAGACAGCATCTTACTGGCCCTAAGTGGCCACCAATAAGAACAATGCTTTGCCTATTTGTGAGAGAAAGAGAATCTGAGAGTTTACTTTATTCACTCAAGGGATATGGGCATCACTGGCTGGACCAGAATTTATTGCCCATTCCTATTTGCCCTCGAGAAGCTTGTGGTGAACTGTCTTCAAAACCATTGCAGTCTAATTCATGTTGGTCGACCTACAACGCTGTTAGGGAGTGAATTTCAAGATGTTGACCCAGGGACACTGAAGGAAAGGTGATATATTTCCAAGTCTGGATGGTGAGTGACTTGGAGCAGAACTTGCAGGTGGTGGTGTTCCCTTATATCTGCTGCCTTCCACATCGTAATGGTCATGGGTTTGGAAGGTGCTGCCTTAGGAACCTTTGAGAATACTACATGGCATCTTGGAAATGCTCTGCACTGCTAAGGCTGAGTACTGAACCCATAAGCAGTAAACATGGGAGAGTGCTGTCCTGTGATTGGAGAATCAGCTGGGGTGGTAAGTGACTGCAGTGAATGGCTGTCAGCTAGTAGGTCTGAGTCAGACTCTGGGGGGAGTGCATTGACCCAAATCTTGGCCTTGGAGATTATGGTGAGCTAACTCCAAGGAATTCCAACTGCTGCTGTAAGGGTGTGTTGGGAAAAAGGAAGGCTGCAAATGTGCGAGGAACGGAGGAAGCTGCAATGGGCTGAAAGAAAAGGTGGAGACTACAAGAGGGAAGAAAAAGAAAATTGAATTTGCAGGAAGGGGAAGGACAAAGGGATGCTACAAGGGAGAAGGACAGCAAAAGGCTGCAAGAGGGAAGAGGAAGCAGGAAGAAAGCTGAAAAGGAGAAAGAACAATTTTAAACTCATCCACAAAGGAATGCTCAATTAACTGCGAGATAAGATTCATAGAAGAGTGCATCTGGAATTCTACAGATTGTATGCAAGACTGTAGAAATTCTATTCAGAAGTTCCTCAATCTGTCCTGATTTTAAGCTTTTAGAGTGCACCAAACTAGACCATCTTCTACTTTTGAACAGGAGCTAAATGGGCGGCATGGTGGTTAGCATTGTTTCCTCACAGTGCCAGAGACCCGGGTTCAATTCCTGCCTCAGGCGACTGACTGTGTGGAGTTTGAACATTCTCCCCGTGTCTGCGTGGGTTTCCTCCGGGTGCTCCAGTTTCCTCCCATAGTCCAAAAATGTGCAGGTTAGGTGAATTGGCCATGTTAAATTGCCCGTAGTGTAAGGTGAAGGGGTAAAATGTAGGGGTTGTGCTTCGGCGGGTTGGTGTGGACTTGTAGGGCTGAAGGGCCTGTTTCCACACTGTAAGTAATCTAACATAATCTAAATTTGCAAACAAGTGCACATTTCCAGAACAAATGCTGAACACAGTAGAAAAGGAAAGCATTCCCTTTCAGCAGCATTCTTGGTGCAGATAGGGCAATCAGCCATCAATCATCAGAAGGTTTAGAAGATGATGATGAGGATATGGAACAAAATGTGGGCACTGTATTAGTCACAAGAAGTTTCAGCTTGTGATGAATTTGCTGGTGGCAATTGTGTGGTGTTAGATGGTGGATGCACTCTACAGTGTGTGGAAAAGACTGGCTAAAATGCCACTTGGATCTTCAGAGTAATAAGAATTATAGCAAAGTTAAGAAATTTGAAAATGCCCCCCAGTTTTAGATTTGTGGAACTGAACACACTAAAATCGGAAAACAAGCAGTCATGCATTCATAGACCAAATCAATAATTTTAATAGCTTGAATGTAGAATGCCATTATTATTAAATAGACCAACAATTGAAGAAAGTACGAATAAAACTGGATTGGGAAAATGGCAACCTCTACATTAAAGTAATTAAGGAAATGTATTGACATTGGGTTAAAAACTCACTGGTGTTAAAACTACCCATCAACATGTGGATTGTCCAACTGTCCTCCAAAAGGTCAAAAGTTTTAGAAAAAGGGACAGGACTAATGGATGAGGAATACAATAAATTTCTCAGAGTGACCATCAGGTTTCAGAAGAAATTGACATTCAGCTACAAACCTGTCAAAAAGATGAATGTATTAAATTAGGAGATGATTTTCAGCAAATTTAATGCATTTAAGTATTCATAAAACATTCTGTGATTAGAGCACTTAAATGTATAAAGATGCATGGTTTTGGTAGAAGAGATTTCGATCCTTCAAAGGCACAGATAATGCTAATGTAGATAGGTTATTTAATTAAAATATGATTGGAGACTATTAGAAAAAAAAGGGTAAGTCCACAGGCAAGATCTGTAGGAAGGCTTTTCCTTTCTCATTGACCATTATGAGTGTGGTTACATTCTCTGTAAATTGAATAAGGTCAAAGTAATCTTGACCTTCTTTCATTAACAGTAATATGCATTTACACAGGATGTTTAACATAGTGAATGTGCCAAGCTGCTTAAGGAAGTATTAGGACAGTCATTATGGAGCATCTTAAAGGAAAGTGATGTTTAAAGGTGGAGAAAGTTAGCAAGGGAAATCAAAACCTAGCATTTTGCTAGTTGAAGCTCATAAAATGAGCCATTTGGCCCATCTATGAGATCGTGGTTGGTCTGATACTCCTTAATGTCGAGAATGTGCTGTTGGAAAATCATAGCAGGTCAGGCAGCATCCGAGGAGCAAGAGAATCGACATTTCGGGGGTCCATTGGGTTTGCTAGATGGTCTCCCCTCAAATGGTCGCCTTTCTCAATGCCAATGAATCAATGACCTATTGATTTGTTTAATTAATCTCGCATCTCTGATCAGCAGGTGTCCATACCGTGAATGGTTGGGACAGTGGCTCAGTGGTTAGCACTACAGCCTCACAGACCTGGGTTCGATTCCAGCCTCGGGCAACTGTCTGTGTGGAGTTTGCACATTCTCCCCATGCCTGCCTGGGTTTCCTCTGGGTGATCTGGTTTCCTCCCACAATCCAAAGATATATAGGCCAGGTGAATTGGCCTTGCTAAATTGCCCATAGTACTAGGTGCATTAGTCAGGGGTAAATATAGGATATGGGAATGGTTCTGGGTGGGTTACTTGTTGGAAGGTTGGTATAGACTTGTTGGGCCAAAGGGCCTGTTTCTACACTGTAGGGAATCAAATCTCCATAACCATTGATTCTCTAACTGATTAAAAATCTGTCTATCTATCTCAGCCTTGAAAATACCTAATGGTCTCTACCTCTACAGCCTTCAAGAATTCCACAGATTTACTACTCTGAGAGAAGAAATTCCTTCTTATCTCTGTCCTAAGAGGATGACTCCTTACTCTGAGATTATGCCCTCTGGTCCTCGACTCTCCAATAAGAAGAAACAACTTCGTACATCTACTCTGTGAGTGGCCTTAAGAATCTTGCACGTTTCAACAAGGCTTCCTCTCATTCTTTTCAACTCTAGTGAGTACAGGCCCAATCTACTCAACCTCTCACGTAAGGAAATATCTCCATACTTGGAATCAACCTAGTGAACATTAAAAAAACCTTTAAAATAAAAGCTTGTATTTGATTTTGCTTCGCTATTATTTAATGAACTTGTATGCTAGTATTTTGTGATTTATGAACAAAGATTTCCAAATGCCTCTATGCAGACTTCTGCAGACTTTTTTTCAATGTAAATGATATTTAACTCTTCTATTTTTCCTACCAAAGTGCGTAACCTCACATTTTCCTACATTATATTCTATCTGACTTAACCTGTCTATATCTCTCTGTAGGGTCTTTGTGTCATCTCACTACTTGCCTTCCCACCTATTTTTGTGTCAATCACAAACTTGTATGTAATACATTCACTTCCCTCATCCGAGTCAATAATAAATATTGTAACTAATTGTGGTTGAAGAATTGATCCGTGTGGCATTCATTAATTACATGTGCCATCTTGAAAATGTCTCTTTATCCCAAATCTCTGTCTTCTAGTAGTTGGCCAATCCTCTATCCATGTCAGTATAGGATTGGCTAATTAATAGATGGCTAATCACTTGATTTTTGAGCAATACACATACTGCTAGTGGTTAAAATCAACCAGATGAAAATAAACAATTTTGTTAAATGATGAATGGATTAATTAATGGCATGCCTGTCTTTTAGGTCTTGGTGTGATCAAGAACTAGAGGAGAATACAGGGATTGTGGTGGTTGAGGAATGAGACCACGGAGAGATTTGTAAACAAGAATGAGATTGTTAACTTCAGAAGGGGAATCGAAAAGAAAGAAAATCTTTTTACAAAAGAACAAAAATTAACCATTTTCATCTTAAAAGGCCAAATGGGCCGGTTTTTGTTTTCCTTGAGATAGTGATCCATCTCAATGCCATCATTTTGGGAGCTGAAGTTGTAGAACCTTAAAATTAAATGGCCCATCCTGTGACATATGCCCCTCAGCTGTGAGGACAGGTGTACGAACATCGATGTCCCTGAAGCAGACAATTACCTTGCCTGAGTGCTGACTGCCAAACCAAATCTTCTCTGCCCAGCTTCAGGAAATCTCTTGAATGAGAGGAGGACAATGACTGCATTTCAAAGAATCCCTGCAATGTCACATGGCTATCAATATCTGGGAAACCTTTGCTCAGAAGAAATCATCTTGGAGAAAGGGATGTCTTTGAGAACACTCAATGGCAGGAGAACGGATGGAAAGGCAGCTGGAGATAGGAATGCCAATGATTCCAAGTCCCAGGACCAGTTCCACTTCTCAGAAACACATGCCAATTGTATGGTCAGAGCTGAGGCTCCAGGATTGGGTTCATCAGCCATACAAGGACCCACAGAACCCATGACCAGTGATACCGAATTCCCTAATTGGATGTTCATACACAGTAGCGAGGGATGGCTGACAACAACAATGTCTGTCAAGACTCTTTGCTTGCAGAGTAGCATTGCTGAAATTACCTATATTTTGTCCCCACTTCTTAACACTTGACTTGCCGCCTCAGGCAACTGTCTGTGTGGAGTTTGCACATTCTCCCCGTGGCTGCGTGGGTTTTTTCCGGGTGCTCTGGTTTCCTCCCACAGTCTAAACAATGTGCAGGTTAGGTGAATTGGCCATGCTAAATTGCCCGTAGTGTTAGGTGAAGGGGTAAATGTAGGGGAATGGGCCTGGGTGGGTTGCTGTTAGGAGGGTCGGTGTGGACTTGTTGGGCCGAAGGGCCTGTTTCCACACTGTAAGTAAGTAATTAAAAAAAAAAAAGACTTATATTGGGCAAAAAAGTGGGAACTGCTATGAGAGATACACATGGCTGGCACCTGGTTGTGATAGGAACTTCTTTGAATAGATGTACTGCCAACAAACCTTCTTGTAATACTAGTCCTCTAGGCTTACTATTATGAAATGGTGAAGGTTACCTCCAACAGTCTTTCGCACAAGAGGCACGTATTTGAGTCACAAGAAACATTGTATAATAATAAAGCAAAAGGTGATAATATTAACTTAAGAGAGTTAACTATACTAACATTTGGTATGAGATTTTCTATCTCTGAAGATGTATGCTACCTGGCTATAGACTGTAGAACTGACTAACAATTAGTTGAATTAAATCTTCCAGGCATTACACATTGACCCCCATTCATTTTCAAATTTGTGGCTCAGACATCTTAAAAAGACTGTTTATTTTGGGTATAAACAGCTTTGTTAAATCAATAATTAATAAATGGAATGCTGCAGTGTAAGAAGAGATCCTCTGGTAGTGTTTAATAATGTAAATTTTTTTGAAAAATGAAGTATTTTCCTCCTGTTGAGAATATGGCTGAAATTATTTTGATCAATAGCAGTCTGCACATTGTTCAAAGCTCAAGCCATTAAAAATGCTTGATTTATTACTGTGGGTACCGACCAGGGTTGGGTCATCTTGCAAGACTCTGCAAAATCTTGCAGGAAAATGCAAGATTACAGGTCTGGTAGGATGTTCTTCAGAGGATTGGTGTGGACTCGATGGGCCAAATGGCCTGCTTTCACACTGTAGGTTTTCCATGATTCGATTTATGACGTTGACCATTAAAGAGAAAAGTAATTTCAGATGATGGTTTGGCTGTGATTCGTTAGTTGAAACTGGAGCCAGGATTTTGTAGTTTCATCCAGCAGGATGACAGTGGAGAGTGTTTGGAGAAGCATGATGTGACCAAACATTTCAAAGATGGCCGATAAGTCAAAAAAGGGAGGAGGAATAGTTTACGTTCTCAGAGTCATACAGCATAGAAACAGACCCTTTGACCCAATTTGTCCGCACTGACCAGACATCCTAATCTGACCTAGTCCCATTTGCCAGCATTTGACCTATATCCCTGTAAACCCTTCCTATTCATGTACCTGTCTGGATGCCTTATAAATGCTGCAATTGTACCATCCTCCACCACTTCCTCTGGCAGCTCATTTCATACATGTACCACTCTCTGCTCATAGTCACAAGGAATTCTATTTGATGCTGTAACAGGAGTTAAAACCTGATTGGAGGAATTCAAGCATGGAATCAGACATATACTTGAGAGGTGATCATATGTTCAAAGATTTTGGAGAGGAAAGGGCCATTAGAAATGGGGTGATAGTTTTCAAGGCCAATAGGGTTCTTTTTAGGAAAGAAGTAATGATAATAGTTTTAAAGAAGGGTGCGAAAATGGTGTACTGTAGGTCAATGGAAACAGTAATAAGAGTCAGAAGTGTGGTTTTATGGACAAGATGAATTTGGAGAGGGCAATAGGGGAGATGAGGGATAGGACAGAGGGAAGTGATCAGGTGATGTCAGTCTTGGTGACAAAGAAATTCAAGAGATCCTCACTTTTGTTGCAACAAGTGAAGAAATGCTGAGAGAGATTTAAGAAGATGGTTTGCCCAAGTGAATGGAAACCAAGGATTACGTTAACACTCCAAGAAAACTCTTGACATTTGCAATTCTCACAGACAAGATGAAGACCTGATAGTGCTTAGTGTAGCCCAGTTAGGATTGGGAGTGAATTGCTAAACCAGCTATTCACCAGAAATATTCAGGTCTGTATCCTATAGACAATGAGCATTGAGATAAATTTGAGAGCAGGGCAAGAGGCCAGGATCAGAGAGAGTAAGTGCTTCTATGGGGACTAGAGAATCAAAGGTGTGGTTGAGCTAACTTGTGGCTGCAGAAGTGTCATGGTGAACATAGCAAAGGTTTTCTTATTTTTCATGGAATGTGGATATCATTGAAAAGACTAGCATTTATGGCCCATCTCTAATCGCCCTTGATAAACTGGTGGATTCAGATGGTGCTGTCAAAGAAAGCTTAGTAATTTGTTGGAGTGCATCTTACACCATCCAGGTGAAGTGGCGTTTTACTCAATCTAGTCTCCTATATTCACTGCTCATAATGTGGTCTCCTCTACACTGGGGTAACAAAGTTCGCACTGGATGACCGCTTTGTGGAATACCTACATTCTGTTTGCAAAAATGACTCTGAACTTCTGCTTGTCTGCCACTTCAACACACAACTGTGTTCCCTGGCCAATGTCTGTGTCTCAGGCTTGCTGCAGTTCTCCAGCTCAGCCAAGCTGGAAGAATGGCACTTCATTTTCTACTTGGAAGCTCTGCAGCCTTCTGAACTCAATATTGAGTTCAACAATTTCAGGGCTTGAGCACCTTCTCCCACATCCTTACCTCCAGTCTCCTCACATCGGGCCTCGTTATCACATGGTCTGCTAGTAGATACAATCTATTGTCAGCTACCAATCGTCCCCATTAGAAGCTATTCATTCTCCCAGGCTGACCTTTACTCACTCCTTTGACTATCCAACCCTTTTTCTTTCTGTTTGGGCTCTATCTCTACCTATCATTTACTCCTTTACCCTCTCCTCACCTATCTTCTGCATAGATACCAATCTTTTCATAGCCCCCATCAGTTCTGAAGAAGGGTCACGGGACCCTTAACAATAACTCTGATTTCTCTCCAAAGATGTTACCTGACCTGCTGAGCTTTTCCAACAATTTCTGTTTTTGTTTCTGATTTACAGCGTCTGTAGCTCTTTTGGTTTCTTTTTAAGTATACTGCTGTTGTGAGTTGGTAGAGAGTTGCGCTTTTGCAATTACTTGTAGTTGAATTGGGAGTGAGATTTTCTAGGCAGGGACCATTACAGAAGAAAGTACTGGTGGGACTGGGAAACACAATGTAAGTGGAAAGTGATACAAGAAAGTGAGCAGAGGTGGCCTTACTTGTGACAGATAGAACAGGAGTAGCGATGAAGGAATTAAGGTGGTTTGATGAGAAAATTAGCGTGCTTTTTGGATAATGTTAGAGAACAAGGATTTGAAATGACTGTTGAGACATGTGGAAGAAGGTATGATGCACAACATGGAGAAACATTCCTGATGAAGAGCTTATGCTCGAAATGCCGACTCTCCTGCTCCTCGGATGTTGCCTGATGAGCTGTGCTTTTCCAGCACCACACTTTTTGACTGTGATGCACAGTGTGCCAGAGGAGGCACAATTCTTGTCTATTTGCAGCACAAGCAGCTTCAAATACAGGTTCAACTGATGCAATAAAAGGCCACACTGCACCCTTGCAATCTCCCGACTGCTGGCGTCATTGCTGTGGATACCACTGTTCAAAAGGGTTTCCATGGCATCACAACAATTCATCAATCTCCAATGGCCTTGTGGTATTGCAAAGGCAGATGAATGGCAGTGACTCCTTTGAGAACAAGCTTGCTGTCCTCTCTTAGAATGCCTTTATTTCTCTTTTGCTGGTTCCCTTGTGGTTGCCTGTCAACTAACCAGCACATTCTGCTACAACCCTCATGTGGAGGGACAGAAAGTTCAGGAGGTTAGAAGGATAGCAGAATTACCAGGTGAGTACGTGTTGGTGCATAAGTCCAAAGCCAGTCTTCCCAGCCCCGAGCTGATTGAGGTCACCTCGCAAGGCCATTGGCCATCTCCTCAACCAGCAACCAACCCAAACCCTCCTGAAGAGTGAGACAAAACACTTTTTAGGAGCACTAGGATAGGCAAAGAGACACAGAAAATGGTCACTGCTTGCGAATATTTTTGTAAACATGATGTAACAATCAACTATATAACTTTGGATTAGAGTGTACATTTTCTGATGGTATTTATTGTTGTGTTGTTAGAAAGAAGATAATACGATGGTCAGTGTTTGACAGCTAAACAGTTCAGAGTATTGGTGAATGGGGAACATTGAACGTATGATATAGGATCAATAGATCACACAGCCACTGGAGTCTGCTCTGCCATTTTATGATCATGGCTGATCTTCAGCTTTAATTTCACCAAGCCACATATGCTCTATTTCCCTTGAAACAGAAAATCTCTCTCAGCCTTATATATCATCCACGATGGAACAGTCACAATCCTCTGGGGGAAGAATTCCAAAGATTCACAATACACTGCGTGAAGAAATTTTTCTTAATCTTAGTCCTAAATGATTCCTGCCTTATCCTGAGAATGTTTCCCCAGGTGGGAATTTTCCCCTCCTCAGGTAGGACAGGTGGAAAAAATGGCAAATAATAAGACAGACGGGCACTGCAGACATATCTGCAATCTTTCTGATACCTCAATAATCAAGTTCTGGGCAATAAAGTCCATGGATGACCTTTCCCACCCTTCACCAAATAAGACAATTAAGTGGTCAATTAGCAATCATTTAATGGCCTCAATCCATCCATTGGACTGATTACCCACTTTCCAGGCAGGCAAGATAATTGGCTACTTTTGTGACAGGGAAAGCAGTGCATCTTCCCTCTAGACAGAGGGAAGGTGCCTCCACTTACCCCAATATAGAGGCAATTTGGGGACACACAGATGGCACACACAGGGTTGCTGCTGGAAGCCACCACCCCCACTTGCTCCCAACCTTCCTGACCATCCCCAGCCAGGGCCTCTATTATGTGATCATTATGAAAATAGCACTTACCTTCTCATCTTTGCTGTGCTCTCCAGTTTCCAGTTGTTACCAGCCTCTGATAGGCCAATAGTTTCAAGTGAGGTGGGACTTGACTAGCAAGACACCAGGTAGACCAAGATGTCCATTGATGGAACAGTCACAATTCTCGAAAGGTAAAAAAAATTCCAAAGATTCACAATACACTGTGTGAAGAAATTTCTCCCATCTTCATACTAAATAATCAGTGCCTTATCCTGAGACTAAAACTATTGGGCACCAATCATTTAGGACTAAGATACGAAGAAATTTCTTCACACGGTGTGTTGTGAACCTTTGGAATTTATTACCCTGGAGGATTGTGGCCATTCCATTAACAGACATCTTGGTCTACCAGGGGTGAACCTTTACCCATCTGTTGGTGTCTGATCCAGTGAGGTTTCTTGCTTTTACACCAACCTCCACACTTACTTCAAAAAGCATTAAATTCCTGGCCCCTCTGGTAGCAGATTTCTCAGCCAGTGTCAACTTAATCAAATCTCTCAGATTCGTGTATGTTTCAATAAGGTCAATGCTCTTCTTCTAATCCCCAGAGAAAATAGACACATTTTACTCAGTCTTTCAAGATAGGACAACCCTCTCATCCCAGGGACCAATCGAGTGAACTTTTGCTGTAATGCCTACTTGCAAATATCTTTTTAGATTCTTTTAGATTCCCTACAGTGTGGAAACAGGCCTTTCTGCCCAACAAGTCCACACCGACCCTCCGAAGAGTAACCCACCCAGATCCATTTCCCTCTGACTAACGCACCTAACACTATGGACAATTTGGCATGGCCAATTCACCTGACCTGCACATTTTTGGAATGTGGGAGGAAACCGGAGGATCCGGATGAAACCTGTGCAGACACGGGGACAATGTGCAAACTCCACACAGACAGTTGCCCGAGGCTGGAACCCTGGTGCTGTGAGACAGCAGTGCTAACTACTGAGCCACCATGCCGTCCATACCTCTCCTTAAACATGGAGACCAAAACCGTACACAATATTCCAGCTGTAGTCTCACCAAAATCTTGAGCTATTATAACAGGATTTCTTTATTACAGTATGGTACGCCCTGCTCCAGGCCTCTTGCACTATAAACTGACCCTGCCTTTTGCCTTCCTTATTCCTCGCTGTATCCACTTGCTAAATTTCTGTATGAGTATATTTATGTCGTTCTGAACATCAACATCTGTTCTTACAATAAGGTGAATAGTCTCAGGATTTCCCAATTATATTCCACCCTGTTGCCCAGTCATTTAACCTGTCAATTTCCTTTTGCAGTCTCTTTGTGTTTCCGTCAGAGTTTACCAAGTTCTGTAATATCTGCAAACATAGACATATTATTCTGTCTCTTTCTCTAATTCATTATAGATGAGGCAAATATCAGAAACTCCAGCATTGATCCTAACATGGCTAACGAATGGGTGTTATAGTATCCAATCTCTCCTCTAACATCTTTTAACTCAATTGAAGTATTTTGTGTGTTGATCAGCTGAAGAATTGCATCCATCTCACTTATGCAGTAATAATCAGGCACTGATCTATATGGGGCTCAGCTTGGTCTTAAATTAATTGAAAATTTTGCAAGTGAGCATTTATTAACATTGTAAGAAAGCATAAAATATTTTGCAGGAAGCAGTTTTCTGCTTTGCTGTGAAAGGGGAATCTATGGTCTATACTACAAAGCAAGCCTAACATTGAAATCCACTATTTTAGATTTTGCAAAAAATAGCATTGAAGATGCTTGGATCCTAAATCAGGATGTGTGCATGCTCACTAATTATGCCTCTTTACTCCTGACTCCATTTCCTTGGGTCAGTGGAAGTTAAATATTTTGGGTGGGTACTCATTACCATATATGGCACAGCTAGGTCCTTGAGACAGGAGGTAGGTATTGTGGCACAACTTTAAGGGAATATAAAAATCATCACACAATTAGGGCATGTAACTAGAAACTGGTTAGTAGGAGTCACAAGTGTTGTTGGTTTGCTAAATTTCTAGAACAGATCTGTTGTTAAGCCATCTGTATTTATATGTATCAGCTGGAGTCTTCAAATAAACTAAACCTACTTAAAGTCTACAAATCCTATATGTGAGATTTTATAAAGTAACCCAGAAATGATAAGGTGGAGAGATATCTTACTATGGTGCCATGCTGCAGAATCTGTAAAAGACAATAGAAATATGATTTGAGTTTGATGATTTCTCAACTGCAGAACAATCTCTTATAAAGGTATATGTACAAGCCTTAATAACTTCTTTTGCTAATCTGAAAGCAGCCACACGGTGGACAGATGCATTTCTTAACATTTGCCTTTTCATAAATAAAGACAAACAAACATTTGCAGCTGCTTGGTCAATAAAGAAAATGATGATTCACGAACAGAAATGTTTGTTCATTTCAGTTTATTTTATTTCCATCTGTCCCTCCAAGAGCATTTCATCTATATTCCCTAAGCATACAGTAAATAGAGTGCTGCAGTCAACTGTGCAAATGAAATAAAAACAAGAACAAAAAAAGTCTCAACCCACCTCATCAATCATTCTAGAAGCAGGAAACTGTAAGGTCCTCTCTGGCTTAGCGGATCAGTTCTTGTTTTCCTTTTTTTGACAGTCTATTTGGCTCACCTCACCCTCATCTTTCTCCTCAGAGGTTTCCTCTCACTCCAGCATCTCATGAATTCACACGTGATTACTGATTGTAGAGGACTCAATGTGCCATAAAGCTGTAGGATACCCTAACTGGGATATACTGCATGGCATCACCTAACTGGTCCAGGCATTGGAATCACATCTTCAGAATGCCCATACTTTGTTCTATTATGCCCCTGGTCAAAGTGTGGACAGTGTTGTCTCTCTCCTCGGTGAAATCTGAGGATTTTGTAGAGGTGTTATCAGCCAAGTGTGTAGGGAGTATCCCTTGTCACCCAGCAAGCATCCTTGCTTGGGCTGAGGCCTTGAAATCCATCTGGATTTGAGTGGTTCACGATGTTCAAAGGATAATAGCAGTCTGAATATTTAGTGCAGAGCTGCAATATCTAGCTGTTGTGGTAACAATGACTTGGCTATTGAGAGAATGGAACCCTTTTCTTCTCACAAGGATTGTTGATTGATGGTTGGGTACTCTGATTACACTCTGCACCAGAGGGAAATCGGTGATGGCTGAGAATCCTAATATCCAACCTGCTGACTCCGCATGTCACATTGGAATGAGATGATTAGGTGAGCCCTTGTGAACTCCTGAATGCTCATGAGTTGAGCACTACGAAATTCCACAAAGGTCTTGAGTAGTTCCCTGATATGATCTGCTAGCAAAGAAATTAAAAGCAGCTGTAACGTTTAGAATTACTGGGATGGGTTTGATACGCAGTTCCTGTGACTGCAGGGCCATCCAGCAGATGGCATCAGTATGACATGATGGCTTAAGACATCCTTAATTGTCTTCTGCAATGGCTGACCGTCATTTGTAGCTCCACCTAAACCTTTAAATCCTCTCCACTCTCCTCCTCATAGTGTTGGCTGCTGATATTGTAGTTGTAGTTGCAAATGGAATTATCTCTGCTGACTTCTGCATTGGTTCACTTGCAGCAGTATGATTGCATGGATAAATTTTGCATTGATTTATGCTGCTTTTTATGAACTTAGAACAGATCTGTGAGAACAGTAAGAGAAAGTAAGAAGAATCATTCTGAAAAAATGTCCCTGGACCCAAAACATTAACTCTGCTGTCTCTCCACAGATGCCGCCAGACCTGCTGAGTTTCTCTAGCAATTTCTGTTTTTGTTACGGATTTCCAGCATCTGGAGTTCTTTGGTTTATTATTAGAAGAACCATATTAGATTGAGAAAATTAGCTTTGATTTTCTCTCCACAGATGCTGCTAGACTTGTGGAATTTCTCCAGCATTTCCTCGTTTTATTTCAGGTTTCTAGCCTCTGCAGTATTTTGCTTTAATATTAGTAAGAGAAACTATGTAGTTATAATAAATGAACACTTGACTGCTGACATCCTACCCCATTAAGCTCCTAGAGCATAATGTCACACCTTGGCTAGGCTGCAGGCACTGCATTCGATTCTGGGAAGGTCAATTCCTTGCTGACCTTGCACAGATGCTTGAAGGTACACACTACTGCAGGATTACCTTCAAATCTGACAATATCTCTCCCCATTTGTAATAATCACCTGAATGTCACGTTAGTTAGCCCAGGAAAGTGTCCATGTGGTTTTGTAATGAGGCAGCTGCCAAGAGACTCCTTAATCTACCACAGGAGCTCTGGCCCAGCAGGCTTCATCCTGTCTGTGAGAATATGGCAGCAGCAATATGATGGCTTGTCTGGAGCTTTTGTTTAACCTCTCATCTGGAATATGACATCACTCATGATGCTTTATAGTTCTTCCTCCATAAGGTACTGCAGCGTCCATCTGGATTTGATCCCACAGTCTTCTGACACAGAGGTGACAGTTCCACCGCTGAGCAATGGCATACAGGAAGAGGTTTATCAATTGAAAATCAAGAAGGGTAGATTGGAAAGTAATGAAGGAACTTAAACTGAGTAGAGACTTCACTAAATCAAAGCGTCTGCTCAAAGAGGAGAAAAAAGGCAGACTGTAGACTAGCAGATGAGAAAATAAAGGCACAGTGAGTTGTAAATGGAGAACACAAATGCAAAGACAATTGAGAGGGCACCAAAGGTGGTTAAACCTTTATGAGTGTTTATCCAATTGTTATGGAGGTTAATGCTAATATGACCATACATGATGGAAAATAGAATGAAGAACCTAATAATAATAAAATGGTAAATATGGGTAATGAAAGTGCACAGGGAATTGTCCTAAGCGGAAAGGTCAGGCAAGAGGCTAAATGAGGTCATTAATGCATTCTTTAATGAATGGGAAATTGAGTACTGGAACCACGATTATTGGAAAGACACGGGAGGAGAGTATTTCCCTTGGTTAATTGAATTCTGGATAATCGAATACCAGATAACATAGTTTAGCCAAGCATCGGGATCTTGCGATCTTGACGGATAATCTGATATTCGGATAATCAAGGTTCCTCTGTAGATCAACCTGTGCAGTAATTTACTCATTGGTTTGAAACAGGGTACCTCTTAGCATATTGTTATTTAAATCAAGGGACTTAAATGCTTAGCAATATTAATTTATAGACCAGTTTTGAAAATGGTATCAGCAAAATATCAGAAAATGAATCTATTGATTAAGAGTGGTGTATTAGAAACCATAATTTAATTTATGATTTAAATTTAAACTAAGGATCATTCCTGCAGATGGATCTGCCAACTCTGCATTTATTTCAGTTATTGTACACTAAAAGCTTCTGAACATTTCATTTTTGCTGACCATGGCCTATTCCAGTAAAAGTAAAAGTAGGTTGGGCACACATTGATGTAAACACATTGTATCTAGATACAAAATATACCAAACCTGCTGACTCCAACTCCTAATAAGTCAAAGTCAAATGGATGAGAATACCATTACCACAATGTCCTCATACAGGTCACACATGATTCTGAAATGGTCAGAGATTGTTGTTCCTTTATCATTACTGGCTCAGAAATTTGAACTTGCCTACATAACAACATTGGAGGATATACTTTCACAAAGCAGACTGCAGCACTTCAGGAATTAAGGCACACCATTTACTGAAGTGAAATTAATGATGTGCAATAAATGATGACCTTGTTAGAACTATCCACAACTGAGAACGAATTTTAAATTTATTCAATGTGGAACAGTACAGCAGTTAATGCCAGTTATCCAGAGGATTGTTGGAAGATTAAGTTTTCTGAGCAAAATTCCACATGTATAAACAAAACCCTGGTCAACATTTTTCAACAATTTCTGAAATAATATTTCACCTCTTTAAAAGTGAGACAGCTGTGGTTAAAAAGAATTATTTTCTTTATCTACCTTCTTTATATAGAAATACTGACATTAAAATAATTGAGAAAACAAACTATAAACAATATTTTGTGCACTTTTGAATGCCAATAATTTGATAGCACATGTTCCTACAAAGAGCACAAAATAGTTACAATCACCATCAGAAAAAATTGCATTAAGACTTTTTTTATACGAACAATTTTACAAAAGCAAAACACTGTCACTGCTGTGTATCTGAACTTAAAACAAAATGCTTGCGAATCAGGTCTGGTAGCATCAATAGAGAGAGAAACAGAGTTGACATTTCATGTCCAACTTGAGTCTTCTTTGGAACTCAGGGTTTCCGAGGAAGACTCATATTGAACTTGAAAAATTAACTGGGCTGAATCTTACAGTTTTTGGTTAAGTCTGAATTGCATTAAGAACTTGCAGGGTTTTTTGACATGAGGTCTGGCAAGTTCCTTTGCTAGATTTTACCAAATTTGCCTTATTAATTAGCTACCACACCCCTAAGGTATCTCTCACAACTGATTTCCTCACCATTTCATCATGCGCTGTCTGCAAAATAACTCACCACTGCTGGGATATCCTGGAATTAATTGGCATTCCTTGTTCTTGCAGCATTTTTAAAAGCCCTTCGTGTACCCAGACAAGCGCTGTCAGTCCAGAGCTGACCTGCACAGCTCCTGAAATTTACTCTGAATATTGCGCAGGGGTAAATGGTTGCCCTGCTTTGCAGACAGTGTCCTGGCGCTAACATGGGACTTCCTCCATCCCAATATTGGCAGTGAAGGCCATAACACCAGACCTTGCCAACCTGGTCCAAGGTTGTTACCAGGTTAAAGCACACAGCTGACTGGAAGGATGCCATGACCATCTCGATAGGCTGTTCACAATTACAGCAAGTGAAGAGCCCAGAGATGCAGCTTGGTCCAGTCCATGAGCTGGATTTGTGTCCTTCAGTGTACTTGCTGCAGCATTGTAAATATAATAGCTGGTGAAGCCCAAGGTGTAGCATTGAAGTGCAGAAGCTTTCTGTGAGTGGATCATAGATGTGCCATGAGAGTTGTTAGAGGCTGGCAGATGTTGGATGCCAATGTCTGTAAATATGGGATATGTACAGCTGGTGCCCATGGGGCATTGCCTGAGATGTTGGTGCAAGGTTTCCAATATGAAGGTCATTCATTCAGAGCGAATGGTGAGCTGAATTCCTCAGGTGCACACATTGGTTTAATTCTGGAGTTTTTATCATGTCGAGTTTGACAAATTTGTAAACTGGGAGTCTGAGTATTCATGAGGTGAGTTGGGCTGTTAACAAAGCATTTAAACAAGCATTAATTTCCATCAATTGTTACATCACCCACTGCCGAGAGTGATGCTTCCGACACTGCTTGTGAAAAGATAGGGTGAACTGACCTTGATGTTGAGATGGGTCTTGCCACAATTGCTATCTGATTCTGTCACACATCTTGCC
This sequence comes from Chiloscyllium plagiosum, assembly GCF_004010195.1. NCBI lineage: Eukaryota > Metazoa > Chordata > Chondrichthyes > Orectolobiformes > Hemiscylliidae > Chiloscyllium > Chiloscyllium plagiosum. Next base: position 8,160,951 of record NC_057738.1, on the reverse strand, counting down.
ATGTCACTTAGACCCCTATCAGTTTTCACCCTGTTTCTCCCAACAGACTGCTAAGTTTCTCATGCGTTTAATATTTTTATTATGTAGGGGCATTTCTGTTTTGGATGAAGATTTGCAACTGTTTCCAATTGGAAGAGATTATTGCAGACAAATGCTTGTTATATGCTTTCTTATGGGGCAAACAATGCTGTGGGAGAGTTGCGTTGAGGCATACTATTTGAAAGGTGAAATAGGAGCGGTGTGTTATAGAAGAGACAGAAGTTTGTCAGCAGCAACTCATTGTGTAGCACTCTTGCCTGTGACTCAGAACTTTGTGAGCTTATATTGGGAGACTTGAATACAAAAATCTAGACTCACATATCAATGTAAATCTGGAGGAATTTGCACTTTAGGCATACTGGTCTAGATTTTCATGAGTCCACCTGAGTTGGAACAAACAACACACTTTCAAAATAATGGATATTCATAATGAGGGCATTGGGCAAAACAGATGTCTGATCATCTGCTCACCTGCTTTATTTGATACAATTGATATGTGGCCTCATTGTGAATATTTGACCAAGTTGCAAGATTGTTTATTGAACTCAAGCCAGCAGGTATTTCTTACTCAGTTGTAAGGGGGAGTAATAGCATGGTGTTATCGACATTTTTATTACTTTGTAATAAACTGGCCTTTGTTTGAAGAATGAATTTCAATGCTTGTATGTCGATTTGGTCAAGATTAAGAGGTATGAAGTGGATTTAAGGTTTCTTGAGTGGGACCTCCACAGGCTGTGATTAATTGACAGTTTCACATGAGTATACCAGGGATGATGATTTTCAAAGGAAATATTGAATGATTGCTTTCTTCCCTTATGTGAGCAATTCAAAGGCTTGCCAGTGTGATTTATGGCTTGCTAACTTTGTAACTATTGCACCCTGTGGGAGCGAGCATGGGAAACATATGAGGGGCCATCTCTGATATCAGGAGACATGATAGGAGAATGGGAGATATGAAAGAAGATGAAAGGGCATTTGGATATAGAGGGAGCAAGGGTAGGGGATTAGGACTAGATTTCCTAACAGATGGACCAATGTCCCAATAAACTGAGGCAGCAGACCTGTCCTCAGCCCAAGTCCACCTCCCCAAACAGATAAATAGGATTGTCTGGGTCCTCCAGGATTGAGATAGGAGCATAGGGTCTGGAAAATTCCTGACTGCCACTTCCGATCCCTGGTTAACATCCAATCTGTTATTTTTTGGATCTTGTATTAAACTGAGGCTCCCAGCTGAATTCAAAAATTCCTTTGGAATTACTTCAAAGAAGATCAGGAGAGTTCTTCTTGGTGTTTTAGCCAATACCTAGCTTTCACTCAACAAATTCTAAAATAGAACTTCTGGTTCTGATTGGGTCCTATATTCTGGGTATAAAATGCGAAGTCATAAGATAGTATTGAAGATGGTATATTGGTATGTTTAGAGAATTAACTAATGGGCAGGAAACTGGGATTAAGGGGTTGGTTTTCAGGTTGGCAAGCTGTAATCAGTGCCAGGACTGCAACTGTTTACAATATATATTAATGACTTGGAGGAAGAATGCCAACGTACTGCAGCCGAATTTGCAGAGAGGTGGAAAGGCTGGTTGTGAGAAGGAAACAAACAGTTTATAAAGAGATATTGATAGGTTAAGTAAGTGGAGAAGAAATTGGCAAATGGAGTAAATGTGAAGTTGTTCAATTTTAAAGGGAGAACAGAATAACAGAGTACTAATTAAAATTATTTAACTCGAGAAAAACTGCAGAAAGCTGCAACTCAAAGAAGCTTGAGGTATTTGAGTACGAAACACAGAAAACCACCAACAGCAAGTAATCAAAAAGGCTCATGGAAGGTCGGCCCTTATTGCAAATAGTCGGAGTCTAATAGAAGGGAAGTCTCACTGCAACATATGAGCTAGGTACTGTATTGGTTCAAAGGAAATACATTATTTCATTGGAGGCAGTTCAGAGAAGGTTCAGTAGGATGATCCCCACTATGGAGGGATTATTTTGTGAGCAAAGATTAGACAGTTTGGGACACTACTTATTGGAATTTTGAAGAATGAGGGGTAATCTCATTGAAACATAAAATTCTTAAAGCTCTACAGGGTAAACGCTGAGATGAATTTTCCCTCATGGGAGAGTTTAGGACCAGAAAGTCCAATCTCAAAATAAAGGTGCATCAATTTAAAACTGAGATGAAGAAAAAATTTTTTCTCTCAGAAAGTTGAGTGTGTTTGGAACTCCTTGCCACAGAGATTATGGAGGTAGAGTCCATGTGAATATTTAAGACTTAGATAGGTAGACCCTTGATCTGTAGGGGAAATATGTATGGAAAAAAGGAGGAAGGAAAACATGAGGAATGTTAGATCAGCCATGATCCTATTGAATGGTGGAACAGGTTCAAGAGGCTTAATGGTCTATTTCTCTCCCTATTTCTTATGGTCTTATGACCTACCAGTTTTGATGGCACCACTTTTAAATGTAGAAACAAATTCTGGTAATTCATGCTAAATTAATGTGCATTGGTTTATTGAATACTTATACAAACATGTCTTTAAGTACAATGAAAGCATTTTAAAGCCAATCAATTCATTGTCTTTGGAACCTGATGTAAAGAGTTCACCAAGTTCATTGAGTCACTCTGACAATGGCGTCATCACAATGACCATTCTGAATCAGATATGGTGTTTCCAGTGTCTCAATCATTGCTCCACACCAAATCATCTTTTTTATCTTATTAATTTTGGAAATTCCATATTTTGGTTTATTGCTCTAATGATAATTTACTTATGAATAGCATCCCAGAACTTAATGATAAAACCACACAAAATATCAAGAGGACCAATAGGTCAAGTACAGAGCTGAGCAGAATAGACCAAAATGAACATTTGGTGGGAAAGATCGTAACTAAGCAAGGGCTGCCTTTAAAAACGAGATGGTTTGGGTGCAGTCAGGGTATGACAAAGAAATCCAGAACTGCCTGGATGACAAAGGAGATAGAAGTGATGGCATGGACGAGTATGTGTGACATGACAGAAAATACAATTGAGAACCAAGAGGAATACAGAAGGTTCAGAGGGGAGGTGAGAGAACACATTAGAGAAACAAAGAGGGATTATGAGAAAAGACTGACAGGCAACATAATGGGGAATCCCAAGGTCTTCCAAAGGCATATACATTATACAAGAGTAGTAAAAGAAGGAGTATGCCCATTTAAGGTCCAAAAAGGGGATTTACACATGGAGGCAGGGTGCATAGCGAAGTTGTTAAATGAATACTATGTGAGGAGGAAACCCTGTCACCCGAAAGTTTCAAAACCAGTAAGAAGTGTTTGGTAAAGCATTAGTAGTTAAAGTTGATAAGGCACTGGGACTGTTTGAGATGCAGAAGGGCATGTGCCCGAAACGTCGAATCTTCTGTTCCCTAGATGCTGCCTGACCTGCGGTGCTGTTCCAGCAATAAAGTTTCAGCTTTGATCTCCAGCGTCTGCAGACCTCACTTTCTCCTGTTTGAGATGCAATCAAGGATACTGAAATAAGTGAGAATGGAAATTGCTGGGGCAATGGCAATAATCTTTTATTCTTTCCTAGATTCAAGAAAGATGCCAGAAGACTGGAGAATTACAAATATCATGTCCCTGATCGACAAAGGTTTTAAGGATAATCCCAGCAATTGCAAACATGTCAATTTATTTTTGCTGGTGAAGAAGCTACTAGAAACAATTATCAAGAATACAATTAGTTATCACATGGAAAAAGGTGGGTTGATTAGGAAGTGCCGGCATGGGTTACAAAAGGGGAAATCTGATTGTACTACTTGCATGAGTCTTCTGATGAGTTAACAGGAAAGATCGATGAGGTTAATGCTGTTGCTGTAGTGTACATGAACTTTCAAAAGGTGTTTGATACATTGCCATGCAGCAGACTTTTGGAAAATGTCATAGCAGATACAATAAAAGGGACAGTAGAAAGTAGATACCAGATTTGGTGAGAGGTAGAAAACAGAGAGTAAGTGTCAATGGATGTTTCTCAGGCTGGTAAAAATTTGTATTGGAGTTGGTATTCATTTTCTTGATACTAGTTAATGATCTAGATCTTAGTGTGCAGGGGACAGTTTCAAAGTTTGTAAATGAAAAATTTCTAACCATGAGGAGGACACTGTAGAACTCTAAAAGAACACATACAAGTTGCTGGAATGGGCTGATAGGTGGTAGATGACATTCAGTTTTGAGAAGATTTGTAGCTCAGTTTGACGTTCTGTTCTGGATGTGGGCATCACCACAGGAAATGGCATCACCAATTCAAGGAAACCTAAACACACAAATAGAAACTGGGTCACTAACATCAGTGCTTCAATGGAGGCTCACTAATGATGTTACCTAGTATGGTGATGAAACATCAGGAAATGAGCCTTCCAGCTCAGCGAACAAACTTATAACCATGACATTCAGTGCTTGAGATTTTAGCAGAATAAATATGGACAGACAATATAAAATAAGGGGTATACTGATAAAGAAGATGCAGTAACAGAGGGAGCTAGATATACATGTGCACAGATCATTCAAGGCAAGCGGACGGATGGAGACAGAAGTTAAAGCATACTGTATCCTGAGATTTATTAATGGGACATAGAATAGAAGAGCAAGGAAATGCTGAATTTGTAAAAGACATTTGTTGGACCTCAGCTGTAGCACTGTGGTCAGTTCTTAGCACTTTACTATCGTAAAGATGTGACGACATTTGAGAATGCAATCAAGATTTGTAAGAATGATTCCAGGGATGAGAAATTTCAGTTATAAGGCTACATCGGAGAGGTTGGCACTGTTCCCCTTGGAGTGGAAAAGGCTAGTTGGGGAGTGAACAGAGTTTTTAAAATCACAAGGGGACTGGATAGAGTAGATAATGAGAAAATATTCCCACTTGTAAAATGATTGAGAATAAATGGGCACAGATTTAAAATGATCGTAAAAGAAGCAAGTAATGGGAGAAAAATAGTTTTCACACAATAAGTGGTTTGGGTCTGGAATGTACTGCCTGAAGTCTGGTAGAGACAGGCTCAACTGAAGCATTCCAGAGGGTATGAGGTGGCATTGAATAGAAACAATGAACAAACATGTAGGAAAAAAGCCTTCAGTCATGATACTCATTTAGCGAGTTCGTGGAGACATTTGGGCTAAATGACTTACTTCTTCAAAGCAACACTTCTATGATTCTATGATATTTTCACACATTGTGAAGGGTTTTTTTCTCCATCAATCATTCACTCATTTCATTCAGTGAAAACATGATCTTGAACGGTTTACAGTCAAAGAGAATTACAGCATAGAAAGAGGTCCTTCAGCCCATCATGTCCGTGCGGGTCATCAAGCTACTTAATCTAATTCCATTTCACAGCACTTAGTCCATAGTCTGGTGTCCTACTGATTTTCATATATTCATCTAAAGTTTTTCTGAAATGTGATAGTTCCTGTCTCTACCACACTTTCATGCAATGAGTTTTAGATACCGCTGCCCTCTAAATTAAAAATAAATTCTGAAATCCCCTCTAAACCTTCTCTCCCTTAAATGTACAAACAGGAATATTTTCTTATTATCTATTCTATCCAGTCTCCTTGTGGTTTTAAAACCTCTGTTACCTTTCCTCTTAACTTTTCCACTCCAAGGAGAACAGTGCCAATCTCTCCAATGTAATTTACTGAGTCCATGTAGATTACATGATCTACATTACCTTCATCTATATATCTCCTCAAAAAAAAGATCAAGTTTGATCCCTCCAGTAAAGGAAAAATTCCTTCCTATCTATCCTATATATGCATCTCTTAATTTTGTACAACTCCATCAGGTGAATCCCTCAGCTTTCTCTGCTCTATGGAACACAACTCTAGTTGACCTAGACTCCTTCGATAGCTGAAATATTCCAGCCTGAGAAACATCTTGATGAACATACTCCTTCACATGCTTCCTGAACTGTGAGACCAGAATTGAGCACGATACTCCATCAATGACCTAACTGACATCTTACAGAACTCCATTATTATAATCATGCTCTTTTATTCAATGCCTAAATTTACAAGCATAAGTATCCCATTTACCTTCCTAATCATCCATTCCACCTGCATGTTGCCTTCAAGGACGTATTAACATACATACCAAGGTTCATCTGATCCTCTGTACTTCCCAGGGTCCTACCATTCAACATGTACCCCCTTGCCTCCCAAAATGTATCACATCATACTTTTCAGGATTAAACTCCATCTGCCATTGTTCTGCCTATCTAAGTCTATCATCCTGTCGTCAAAAGATTTTTTTCCTTACCAATTGCCAGACCATCAATTTTTGTATCATTACTGATCAAACCTCCTAAATTTGTGTCTAAATCATTAATCTACAAAATAAAAGCAAAAAAACCCAGCTCCAAGCCTTGCAGCATGCCACTAGACACAGGTTTCAAGTCACAAAATCAACCTTCAACCAGCATCCTCTGTTCCCTGCCATTAAGTCAGTTTGGATCCAATTTGCCAAATTGCCCTGGATCCTGTATTCTCTTATCTCCTTGATCAGTCTCCTGTGAAAATGTTGCCAAGAGCCTTAATGAGTCCATGTATATTACACGAAATGCATTACCTTCATCTGTATATGTCCTTAAAAAAAAATCGATCAAGTTTGTTAGACAGGATCTCCCCTTGTCAAAACCATGTTGACTCTGCTTGATTAATCCTCGTCCCTCCAAGCAGTAATTAATTCTGTCCCATAGAACGTTTTCCAAATGTTTCCCTACCACTAATACTAGGGCCACTGACCTAAAGTTTCCTGCTTTATCCCAACCACCCTTCTTGAATAATGATACCACATTAACTGTTTTCCAATTCTGTTGTACCTCGACTATGACCATAAAGGATTTGAAAATTGTCAGGGCACACTTGTCTTCCCTAGAGACAATTCTTCAGGGCATGAGAATTTATCCAACTCTAGTCCTGCTGTAACTATTAATATTTCCTCCCTCTTGATGCTAATTTATTAAAGTTCATCATAGTCCCCATCCCTGATATCTATACTTAAACCATCCTTTCCATCGTGAATACAATTGCAAAGTTCTCCATTGGAACTTCACCAACATATTCTGACTCCACAAACACATTAGTTCCTAATGAACCCTACTCTTATCCTGGCTATCCTTTCTCCTCTAATACACATACCAAAAGCCTTCGGAAATTCCTTTATTTTGTCCATATGTTTTTCTTTTCATTCCTCAAATTTATTGTTTTTCTTTTTCTAAACTTCTTTACACATTTTCTCTTCCTTTACATCTTCTGTTTTATTCCCTCTGTACCAACCACAAGCTTCCATTTTTATTTTCCTTATCCAATCCTATACCTTCCTTGACATCCAGTGTTTCCTCAACTTATAGTTCCCACCTTCCAACTTATGGGAACATATTTGCCGTGCACTCTCATGATTTTCCTTTTGAATGACTTCCACAGTCTGTCATATATATTTGCTCTCAACTTTATCCTTTTCCAAGACTACCTTAAAACCTACCGAGTTACAGATACTATCATTGAAATACTTTCCACTGTTACTTCTACCATTTGGCTGTCTTTGTTTCCTAAATTTAGGTTTAGTATCCTTTTGTTTATTGTAGGAATTTCTACATGCCAGCCTAAAAGCTGTCCTGGACACACATGAAGAATTCTACTCCCTCACAGCCTTTCAGACTTTGTCTATTCCAAATAATATTGGCGAAGTTGAAATTCCCTAATATTATTATCCTACTATTTTTGCATTCTGAGATATTCTTAGATATACGTTTTTCTATTTCTCCATGACTCCCAACAATGTGGCTGTCCCCCTTTCTGTTTTTGAGTTCTACCCATATGACTTAATTAAAGAACTTCCTAAGATATCATCCCTCCTTCTTGCAGTAACTGACTCCTTGATTAATATTGCAACACCAACTCCTCTTTTAAAGATGCTGCCCATTTCTTGTCTAAAGATTTTATTCCCTGGAATATTGGACTGCCAATCCTGACTCTTCCTCAACCATGTCCCTGTGATTTCAATGATATCCTATCCCCATGCGTTAATGTGGTAATTGAGGTGGACATTTTAGGGAGATCTTTAGGAAGTGATAGAAAAAAAATCTGCTTCGGCAGGAAGCTTGTTAAAGACAAAGGTTTTAAGAATCTGTTGTGAGGACAGATGTGTCATAATTAGGAGATTGTTCTTTAGGGAATTTCCGCTAGAATGTTACTGACATTTCTGGGAAAGTCCACTGTTGTAGCAGTATAATCAAAGACAGTCTGATGTATGTCATTGTTTTCCAGACAGCTGCTCCTGACTGACAAACAAAACAGAATTCCAATGGCTGCTTGTACTGAAGGAAATAACAACGCTTTATCTGACAGACTGAATGTGGAGAGAATAAAAACAGTACACACTGTAGTTGGTGACAAGCCTCTCAGGCCAATTTGTCAATCAAATTGCCACAGTACGCAGTAACACTGGTTGTACAGCACCAACTGTTAGCAGTGACACAAGCAGGCTGCCACATGTGTATTACCCATTTAAATTGAATTGGGGAATTCATATCTTGGCTAAATATTTGAAGTAGAAGAGGATATAGGACTCGAGGGATTCTTTTTGGATTGTTAGAGTAAATAACCAGTACAAACTTGATGGGCTGTTTTAAAAGATTCTAAAGTTCAATTATATTTATACACCAAATATCAGCTTTTTAGCTACATTATTTTTTAATCAGTATATCAATGGTTTACAAGTTAAATCAAATTATTTCCATGGGATTTGTTGTTAGTGATATTGTCCACTCCTATACCTCTGTTGGTTGATGGTGAGAATGAAAGCTGTTGAGTTCACAGTAATCAGCAGGTATGGTGACTAACACAGGTCTAAAAAAGGGGATGCTCCCAATGAAAGGGTTCTACCTCGACTTTGGGAGCAGATTGTCTGCTGTGTGGAGGTTGGTGTTGGGGCAGATGTGGCTTTTGGCAAGATTATGGGACCGGACAATTTAGCTCCAAGTGCCATAATGCTGACACAGGATATCATTCCCGTCCTACTCCGGACAACCCCTGGCCCGGACACACCCCAGACCTGGTCATTAATCCCCAGGCTTCTGAGGCAGTGCATGTGGTGATACACAGAAAGCAGCATCGATGAAATACATGTTCATGAACTGAGTGGGGTCGCCACCACCAATTTTCCACTGTCAGAAAGCAGCCTGCAGTTAACGGTTGGATGAGGCCTTTTGAAGTCATGATAAAAACTTTCTATTCTCTTCAAAGGAGAGCAGGGAAATCATAGCCTACCCTGACCTGAACTGATCCACTTGTTTTCTGTGAGATCTCTCCCCATGAAACTTACTGACCTGATCAGTGAGACTACACTTAGCATCAGCTGGTAGACTCCAGCTTCTTAATTTTCCACTCCCTCATGCCCTCTTGGAAGGACATTGGTCAATACATGGCAACTAACATGGATTTACTGAAACAAATTCCTGTCTGACAACTTGACTGAGTTCTTTGCTGAAGTAGTGGAGAAGTGCTGTGTGTTTGATGTGTACATGTTGTTTAATAAAATATCACATTTTAGACTTGTTGGAAAATTGAAGACAATGAAATTAGAGGGAGATTGACAGTGTGGAAATAAATTGCTTAAGAGGCAGAAAGCAGAGATTAATGGGGAATAGTTATTTATTTGGACTAGAGAGAATAATACAGTGGTGTTCCCCAAACATTTTATGTGTTTTGCAAAATAAATACAAAAAAAAGTCCTGCTGTTTACAAGAAAGTGGACAGGGTGTGAAAGCAGCCTGAAATGCTTGAAGAACTTGGCAAGTTCAGGGACATGGAGCCTCTACTCAATATTATGACAGGAATTCATTAATGTGTTTTGTTTCAATTCCTGCTTGGCAGTCAGCCATATTGACAACCTGGCTGGTGACCAGGAAGAAATGTCAACAACAAGAAAGCATCAGACATTTTGGGATAGCCACTTGAAATACTGAGGAGGGTTGGGGGAGGGCAGCAATTGTAGTTTATGAGGGTTAGCATTTAATACATGTATGCTAAAGTTTGAAGCATTTTGACAGACTAAATAGAGTCAAGAAAAACTATTTCTGACTGGTCAGTAAACAGAGCCCAGAGATATAATTAGCAAAAAGAACATGACATAAATGAGAAGAATTCCTCTTAACACTGCAAGTTAATACAAGCTGGAATATACTGTTGGAAAGGATTATAGAAGCAGATTCAGCAATAAGTTTCAGAACAGAACAGGATTTGTACTTGATAATTAAATATTTCCTGTGCTAATGGAAAAACAGCAAGTAGAACTGTATGAGCAACTGCAGGTGTGATCAGTGAAATCATATTTTGCTGATTCAAATGATTTCATTTGAGAAAAGCAAACACATTTCCCAATTTCCTGTCTAACATTCCAATATGACCAACAAGTTATCCTGTTGATCATTCATTTGCTGCATGTGGGACCTTGTTTGTAAATTGCTGCTGGGTTTCTCTACATTGTTACAGAGCCTGAGAATTGTAGCAGGATTGGGAGGCCATGCTAATTGCTTCACCGCACTTATGATTTTCAATGGAAAGGGAAGTCCCTTGAGGATTAGGGCCAAGACTACATTACTGATTGTGAAAATGAATGAGCAGAGAGCAAACAAATAATACTGCTCTTCACAAATAACTGAATAGTTGCAAGGCACTTGGAGGCATTCTGCAGATGGCATTTTGCACACATACATAGGCAGTCCCCAGGCTGCAGCGGGTTCTGTTCTTGAGTCCGTTCATAAGGCAATTTGTATGCGAGTCAGAACATGATGCAGAACAATGTAAAATATCCATTTGCAAGTACAGGAAACGTTCGTATGTTCACTATTTAAAATTACATCCTTGTATGGGATCGTGTTCGTGGGTACAAGCATTCACAAGTCGGACGTTAATAAATAAGGATCCCTCTACCTTCTACTGCTTCATCAACCATACAGTAGAAGGTATATGAATATAAAATGTATTCATATACAAATGTATTCTACAGAATGCCTAAGTGGACAATCATACTCATTAGCAAGTGATTCCAAGCCAAAGTGTCCCTTTTTCACTTGTTATCTCAAAATTACAGAATGTGTCGCTGCAAAAAGAATTTGTTTATGAGATACAAGTGGTGAAGACAGTCACATTTATTGCCTATCTTAAATTGCCCAAGAAGCTTTTAATACTGTTCCTCAAACAAATGAAGCCCTTTAGGATGAAGATACCTCACACTGTGATTTTAGAGTCAAAGAGATGTACAGAACAGAAACAGACTCTTCAGTCCAGCTTGTCCATGCCAACCAGCTATCCTAAATTAATGTAGTCTCACTTGCCAGCATTTGGCCCATATCCCTCTAAACCCTCCCTATTCATAAACCCATCCAGATATATTTTATATGTTGTAATTATACCAACCTCCACCACTTCCTCTGGTAATTCATTCTATACACGCACCATTTTCTGCATGAAAACATTGCCCCTCAGGTCCCTCTTAAACCTTTCCCCTCTCACCCTAAACCTATGCCCTCTAGTTCTGGACTCCCCTACTCTGGGCAAAAGACATTGGCTATTCACTCTAGCCATGCCCCTCATGATTTTACAAACTTCTACAAGGGCAACCTCAGCCTCCAGGGAAAATAACCCTGGACAATTTTGCCTCTCCCTATAGTTCAAACCCTCCAATCCTGACAACATCCTGTAACTCTTTTCTGAACGCTTTCAAGTTACACAACATTATTTCTATAGGACAGAGACCAGAATTGAATGTGGTATTCCAAAAGTGGCCTAACCAATATCCTGTATAGCTGCAACATGACCAACTCCTATACTCAGTGCACTGACCAATAAAGGCAAGTATACCAAACACCTTCTTCACTATCCTATCTACCTGCAACTCCACTTTCCAGCAACTGTGAACCTGCACTCCAAGCTCTTTTTGTTCAGCAACACTCCCCAGGACCTTACCATTAAGTGTATAAGTCTTACCCTGATTTACCATTCCAAAATGCAGCATTTATTTAAATTAAACTCCATCTGCCACTCCTTGGCCTACCACCCATCTTGATAAAGGTTCCATTGTACTCTGAGGTAACCTTCTTGGCTGTCCACTACAGCACCAATTTTAGTGTCATCTGCAAACTTACTCACTATACCTCCAACGTTCACATCCAAATCATTTATTTAAATGACAAAAGCAGTGGACCCAGCACTGATCCTGTGGCCCACTGCTGATCACAGGCCTCCAGTCTGAAAAGCAACCCTCCACCACTATCCTCTGTCTTCTACCTTTGAGCCAGCTCTGCTGTATCAAATAGCTAGTGCTCCCTGTATTCCGTGCGATCTAGTATTGCTAACCAATCTCCCATGGGGAACCTTGTTGAATGCCTTCCTGAAGTCCATGTAGATCATGTCCATTGCTCCTCATCAAACTTCTTCAAAAAACTCAATTAAGTTAGTGAGAGACAATTTCCCACACACAAAATCATATTGACTATGTTAATCAGTTCTTAACTTTCCAAATACATATAAATCCTGTGCCTCAGGATCCCTTACAACTACTGATGTCGGGCTCACTGGTTTATAATTCTCTGGCTTGTCCTTACCACCTTTCTTAAACAGTGGCACCATGTTAGCCAACCTCCAGTCTTCCAGCACCTCACCTGTGACTATCGACGATGCAAATATCTCAGCAAAGGACCCAGAGTTCTTGGGTACACCTGATCAAGTCCCAGGGATTTATCCATCTTTATCTGTTTTAAGACATCCAGCACCTCCTCCTTGTAATAAGGACATTTTTCAAGATGTTACTATTTATTCCTCCAAGTTCGCTAACTTCCATGTCTTCTCCATAGTAAACACTGATGCAAAATACTCATTTAGTGCCTCCCCCATCTCCTGCGGTTCCACGTATAGGCTGCCTTGCTGATCTTGAAGGAGCCCTATTATCTCCCTAGTTACTCTTTTGTCCTTAATCTATTTGTAGTATCCCTTTAGATTCTCTTGCACCCTATTTGTCAAAGCAATCGCATGTCCCCTTTTTGCTGCCCTAATTTCACTTAAGCATGCTCCCACTATCTTTATACTCTTCTAGAGATTGACTCGATCCCTGCTGTCTATACCTGACATATACTTCCTTCTTATTCTGGACCAAAACCTCAATTTCTCTAGTCTTCCAGCATTCCCTACATCTACCAGCCTTGCCCTTTAATCCAATAGGAACATACTGTCTCTAGACTCTCATTATCTCATTTTTGAGATGCCACTTACGTGCGAACATCTGCCCATAATCAAGTTTTGAAAGTTCTTGACTCATACTGCCAAAATTGGCCTCCTCCAATTTAGAACTTTAACTATTAGATCTAGTCTATCCTTTTCTGTCACTAACTTGAAACTAATAGAATTATGGTCACTGGCCCCAAAGTGCTCCCCCATTGACACCTTAATCACTTGCCCTGCCTTATTTCTCAAGAGTCAAGTTTTGCTCCTTTTCTAGTACTTACATCCACATACTGAATCAGAAATTTTTATTGTATACAACTAACAAATTCCACTCCATCTAAACCCTTAAAACCATGGCAGTCCCAGTCTATGTTTGGAAGGTTAAAATCCCCTACCATTAAACCCTATATTGTTACAGATATCTGAGATCTCCTTACAAATTTGTTTCTCAATTTCCCACTGGCTACCGGGGAGGTCTATAGTACAATCACAACAAGATGATCATCCCTTTCTTATTTCTCAGTTCCACCCAAATAACTTCCCTAGACATACTCCCTGGAATATCCGCCCTAAGTACAGCCGTAATATTGTCCGTAATCAAAAGTACCATTTCCCCTCCTCTCTTGCCCCCTTTCTATCCTTCCTATACCCTGGAACATTAAGCTGCCAGTCCTCTCCATCCCTGAGCCACGACTCTGTAATCGCTATGATATCCCAGTCCCATGTTCCTAACCATGCTCTGAGTTCATCTGCCTTCCCTGTCAAGCCTCTTGCATTGAAATGAATGAAGTTTAGTTTATGAATCCGACATTGTTCTCTGCTATGTTCCTGCCTGCCCTGACTGCTCCTTTTCCCAACCAAACTAGTTTCAGATTGATTTCTTTCCTCATAATATCCCTGCAACCCCCTCCCTGCCTTTAATAGCTTAAATCCTCACGAGCAGCTCTAGCAAATCTCCCTGCCAGTATATTAATCCCGTTCCAACTCAGGTACATTTAGTCCCTCTTGTACAGGACCCTTCTATCCCAGAATAGAGGGTTTTTTTGCAAAGCTACTTAGCTGCTCCCTTGCTGTGATCCCACCAGACAGATTTCTCCACGATCAGCTGTGAATTTCACTGTTTGTTTATTTTTCTTAGAAGAACTCCAATGTCCAGAGATACTTACTTCTGAACAGCTGAGGCAGTCAGCTGTGCAGGTTCACTGCTGCATCAGACAGTCGTCCAGGTTTACTTCTCAGTTTTTCACCTCCCATCTAGTTTCTGCTTTGTCTCTCTTCGTCCTTTTTTAAAAATGTTTTTTTAGATTAGATTCCCTACAGTGTGGAAATAGGCCCTTCGACCCACCCAGTCCACACCGACCCTCCGAAGAGCAACCCACCTAGACCCATTTGCCCTAGGATCCCTATCCTAGATAATTTTGATGCCCTATCCTGATGAAGGGCTCTGGCCCAAAAAGTCAATTCTCCTGCTCCTTGGATGCTGCCTGACCTGCTGTGCTTTTCCAGCAACACACTCTCAACTCTGAACTCCAGCATCTGCCGACTTCACTGTCTCCTCCTTGATACCCTATTTGACTGTTCTTGAGCCCAGTTTTCATTGTAGAAAAACCTAAATTTAAATTTTAAAGTGCAAAGTTCTTTTAAAAAATATTCTTAAATCAGTCACGAATTCCAGAATGGGTTTTAGCTCACATTTTTGATATACCAGTGCCACTGACACAGTGAGATGGAAAACAGGCTCTCTGTGAGATTTAGTGACATATTCAGTAAATCATTCCCACAAACCTGTCCCAGGTGAGAAGAGAAAATCTACAGAGGCATGTATCCCTGATTGCTATTGTGATAGTCTTACTGGAAAGGGAGCATGTGCATATCACTTGGAGGACTGCATCAAACTGCAGGAACAGTCACTGTCGATAAGTCTGTTGATAATTGCTGCTAAGTCCGACACAAACACAAATGCTTACTTGAGGTCCTGGGGTGGGGGAGCGATCAATGTTAGCTGTGGAACTGTAGACTAAAAGGAGGAGAGAAAATTAGATGGTACAATGGATTTTCAAAAGGCCATTTACTGTAAATTATCGCTAAGTTATTCAGAAAGGATTTCCAGCTGCAGCATGTAATCACTGTCAGAAAGCACAAATAAAAAAGCCACTTTGAGGATTTGCTGGAAAAATGATGGTAAGCTAATGCCCATGTTGTTCTCAGTATTTAAATAATCCAACCATTTGCAATGTGATAGACTGAATTATGAATCACCACAAATTGCTGGATAAATGGCTGCTCCTCCTTCAGCTTGGGAAAAAATGGGAGCTTACCATTGATTCCTGGTAAAAAAGAATCCAATTTGAAGACTTTTAAAGGCTTTTATCATGCAAATGACAATGATCTAATAACCAATCACTACCTGATTGATTAACTTTATGGGTTAGTTCATTTGAAACTAAAATAAACACATTACAAGTTGTGAAGCAGACATTACAGTGACTGACTGACTTCTATGTATGTACTGCTTACAAACCAAAAGCAGATTAACTGACAGGCAGAGTTACAACATTGTATCCAATAGCACATGAAGTTCTTAAATATGAACTCTGTTACATTTCAGAAGGAAGCTGAATTATTTACAATATCAAGACAACTTATGAGCCTGTATTACATGGAGGTAAATTAGTGATGCATCTAGATCTCGTGATAGTGATTTTGTTTGGAGGAGTTGATTGTTTACAGTCATCAGTGATATTATCTATTTTCCCTTCGGTGTTCAGGGTCCTGCATGTGACAGAACAGGACTAGGTGGTGTTTGGGAAATTGGTACCAACCTACTTTTTCCCCAGTTCTGTCACATCCTTGCGCTTTCATATGTATGGACCTATAGGATCTCAGTTCTGAGTAGATATTTGTCACCTTAGTCGCCATTTTCTGTGGGATCCTGAACATGAGCTTATTGCCCCACTCATAATTTTCACGATTTTGTATCTGCATTTTGATCATGCATATTAGTCACCTTCTCTTACTGTTTCACAAGCTGCTCGTGAATTCAGAAAGACTATTTTGGATATGAGTCAGTAAATTGATATGCACTGAGCTGACAAACACATGCTCTATCAGTCGTGGAATGATTATACTAGTAGGTGTTGCTCCAAAATGTAACAATGCAGTGTAGACCTGGCATAATTTGTTACCAGTTGATTATTAGATTTTTGACTGCATGAATCATGTGTTCAGCTAGCCCAAAGAGCGCAATGCATATTGTAAAACTCTATGACTCTACTGGATCTGGAATGTTCTATTTCTCACATATGTCCTGGAATTATTTGCTCGTAACTTGTGGACCATTGTCCATAATGATTTCTCTACAGCTGTGAAATAACATAAAAATGAAGCTTATAGTATGTACTATATTGTGTTCAACATATTGTGCAATTGACAAATGATGCGGTCACTGGTAAGTAGCCAATGATGGTGATGTAGTCCATGGATTTGAAAAGCTTAGATGTGATTTTGGATCAAAAATGCACAAGGAGATCATATGATTTCAATGGTGTTTTGTGTTGACTTGAAACATGCTCTTCAGTTCTTAACAAGGACTTTGATACCCTATTGACTGTCTTGCGAGTCTTCTCATCCGGATTATGTCCATGTGAGAATGATGATGTTTATGCAGAATATCAAGTCACAAAGATTCTTGTAAGATGACCTGCCTCCATTTAAAAATGACTCCTTGGAAAATATTTCAATCATCTCAAAAAGACCAATATGATCTCATATGTTTGTGGACATGTTGAATTGAATTATGCCATTCTTCAACAATATTTCTTTCAGAGGGATGAATCTTATGTGTTTTGGCTAAGTTTCAGTTCTATTGAGTTTCTTGGAGTATTTCCCTCCATGAAGCTGAGTAAAATCCCTCACAGTATATCACCAAACATGCCTCATTAACTGCTTAACCTGCCCCAATGGCACCTCCCTCACCTGATTCTAGCTCCATGCTACCTGTTGCCCTTCCCAGAAAAACTGTTCACTCCCTGCATATTCATCATAGTACCAGTATCCTTATGTGCACATGCCATCTTAAATGCCATTATGCACCAGACAAACACTGGCCGCCTGAAGCTCAGCCTGCTCATTGAACAACAGTCTTTCCAAAGATGGAGGAGGGAAAATAGCATTATGATTGTCCAGTGGGGTCCTGAAGGTCCTGGTGAATAGGGTGGTCAAGATGAAAGCTGTCCTCTTCCCAGCAGAGAAGGCCATGCCACCAGATCCTGCCAGCCTCGACTGAAGTTGCCATCTGGGTCAGCGCAGTTTCAATGGCATGAAGGAATAGCCAACACAAGAAAGTCAATGACTTTCTTCACTCCTCCAGGGTAAGTGCCACACTCTTCCCCATGCCACCTCACGCTCATTTCATCTCTGCTACTGCACATACTGCCACAAAGGCCCATGTCCCAGCCACTTTCACTATTGCATAACTTCCCCATTTGCTTTCGGTCCCCCTCAAACCCCACGTCAATGACCCTGCATGGCCTCTGTGCTGCCTACTCACTTGCCTGGAAATGCAGATCTGTACTTCCACTGTATAGTGGATGCAAGAAGTGCCATGAGGATCCTACAGGCTGGCAGTTATCAGATGCCAATATCTGTGAACAAGGGTGCATAGAGCAGGTGCCCATGGATCATGTCTGAGATGATTGTGTGTGGTGACCAACTTGGAGGGTCTCCACAATCAGCAACAGATTGATGTCACCAAGTACCAGCTCTGACTTCAACTTCCAAGAATTCTCTGTGTAGTTTGCTTGATGTTGGCAGTATAGGAAGCTGAATATTAATGAGATGAGATGTGTTGTTAATAAAGTAATTAATAAGCAGTAATCCCCCTTATTAGGCAATATGGCACTGCTTAGTGAAATCTTGCCTTGACACCTGAAATATAATGCAAACGTGTGGAAAGTTGCTCCCAATGCTGAAATAGGCCACACTGGATTACTTGCGTGATTCTGCCACATTTCTAACCATAGTCCATGTCAGTTAGCCTCTGTATGATTCTGCCTGTAGTTTGTGTGGTGTAGGATCCTTTGTTGTTTCTTCTTGTTGCTGCTGATATTTGCATTGAGCAAAATATACCAAGATTCTTTGGCAAACACTTTCAACTTCAATGTCAACGAAATCAATTTGCAGGTCCAAGTTGATATGTTCTGTTTTCACAGCGTGCTCAGTATTTCTGGTGTGACTATCAGATTACTGGCATGTACCTAGGCTCACAGTCATAATCTTGGGTCCTTATTGATGACATTGCAATCTTGGCAGTGAGTGATCAGTGGCTGTCACCATATCTCCAGTGGTTTGCGGTTGTCCCTACCACTAGAGTTTGTCTAATAGATAGATATGAAAATACATGGCTCAATAACTAAAGCTAAGTCTCCTGCTCAATGTTTGAGTGTTTGGACTGTGGTACAGACAGAGATTTAAGAGCCAATATAATTGATTTGTTTTTTGTAGTCTGCATTCTCCGTGACCTGCTTGTGAGGCATCTATCTCCAGGTAGTTGTCTCCTTTGAGTTGTAATATTTTAAGTTTGATGTTTCCACTAGTAACTGTTCAAGTGTTTGGAAGAGGATCTAGGGCCGCATGCCATTGGAATGCTATTGGGTTGTATTGAAACAAGAAACTAAAGAGACTTAGACATCTTCAAAATCATCCTTGTCTTCAGGAAAGAGTATAGCTTTTATATCCAGTATTTTGTTTGGATCAGGATGTATGTCCACACTAGAATAAGTAAAACTGAAAGAGCTGATGTATGACATATCAATATGATATTTCTGATTATTGAATACCAATCGTTCAGTGTGTGTTGCTGGCATCAATAAGTGAGGGGCGGGGGGGGTAGTCAGGTTCTTGCCTTCTTGTTCCTACTAATTGCAATACCACCAGAGATACAGATGCATCTTGGCAAAGTGGATGTAATGTGGTCCATATGACCTTGAAAGAAAACCTGGCTATCACACAGTCCAAAGGGGAGTAATTGAAAACAGTATCATCCAAATGGGATATGGAATGTGAGACTCCATTGTGAGATATAGTGACCAGTGATCACGTTTTGCGTCAGCATCCATGTTATTGAGTTGCATCACCCTATGTGCAGCTGTACCTTTTCAACGATCCTCAATTTGTCTTTTAAATGAACACTACAAAGAGATGAGCTTTCATCTCCCTTCAAGTAAAATGTTATAGATTTCTTGAACTTTTCAATTTTATCAAAACTTTCTGGGGATATTTTGATGTTAAGTCACAAACTCAAATGATAAGTGAAGTTTCTGAGCTTGATTTGGTGTCTTGATATGTGATGGATCATGATTAGTGTGAGGTCACCTGTAATGATTGGTTCAGCATGTTTATGATGTACCATCAAATTTTTACTTAACAACCTGTAAACTTTGACAACCTGTATGGATCATTTCATTCTTATGTTTATCCTGCAGTAGCTCTTTGACACTATAAGTCCTTGGTTTGTCTAGTAAATATTTCTGGAAAGCTTCGACGAGAGTGTATGTAATCAACAACTGAAAAATTCTGTTTGCTAGCTCACCATGTGAAAAATCACATACTGAACCCTTTTCTCTATTTCTGCTCATTAGTGGTCTACCAATTATATAGGCTTCTTTCTAAATAGCATGAGTTCAAGTCAATATGAAAGTTTAATCTGACTCTGAATTAGACTCATAATGTGGACCATAACTTGTGGGGATCCTTTAACTCTTTAGTTGCTGATCTTCACATGTTAAGCCTGTGTGGACTTTGTCCCCAGCTGCTAAGCAAACCTTTAATGGTTTGTTTTTCTGCAATGGAAAAATCTCATTTCTCTGTACAAAATCTCTGTACACCATGGCTCTGAATGCTAGTTAAATATTTAAATTCTGTCAGGAGGTCTATTGTGTCCCAGTTTTAAACCAGGGAATTTTGTGGACATTCTGGCGATATGCCTTTGACCTTCCCTTGCTTGCTAACAATCCAGTACACATGCTGATCGCTTGCTTTTCTCAAGTAAATAAATTGCCCCCGATCAATAAGGCTTCATCTGCTTACCAGCAAGCTGTGTTTTTAACATTCTCCAATGTTGTAACAAAGTCATTAAGTGCTGCCTTGTGCATGATTTAGCATGTCAACTCATGTGTATCATCTGTAGATTAACTTGCCCGTTGACTGTTCCAGCGTGATAAGCCTCAAGATGTTGACCATCGTTGTTCACATTATCATGTTAGTGATAATGGTCTAATAATCAATCAGGGATTGATTAACTCCATGGGTCAATTTATTTAAAACAGAAAAACACACTATAAGTAATGAAGCAGACATTACAGGCAACCAGAGTCAAAAAGGATGGCGCTGGAAAAGCACAGCAGGTCAGGCAGTATCCGAGGAGCAGGAGAGTCGAAGTTTCAGGCCTATACTCTTCATCAGGAAATGGGGGTGGGGGTTGGGGGAAGGGGGCTGAGAGATAAATAGAAGGATAGGGGTAGAGCTGGGTGGAAGGTAGCTTGGGAAGCAATGGTAGATATAGGAGGTGAAGGTCGGAAAAGCGGGTGGAGCAGATAGGTGGGAAGGAAGATGGACAGATAGGACAGTTCAAGAGGGTGATGCCGCATTGGAGGGTTGGATCTCAGATGAGGTGGGGAAGGGGAGATGAAAAAACTGGTGAAATCGACGATGATGCCCTTTGGTTGGAGGGTCCCAAGGTGGAAGGTGAGGCGTTTTTCCACCAGGCATTGGATTTGGTGGTGGAGGCGGCCTAGGACTTGCATGTCCTTGGGGGAGTGGGAGGGGGAGTTGAAGTGGTTGGCTACAGGGCAGTGGGGTTGTTTGGTGCATGTATCCCAGAGATGTTCCCTGAAACGTTTTGTGAGTTGGCATCCTGTTCCCCCAATATAGAGGAGACCACACCAACAGCAACGGATACAGTAGATGAGGTGTTCTGAATGTGTAGGAAAATCTCTGCCGGATGTAGAAAGATCCTTTCAGGCCTTGGACGGAGGTGAGGGAGAGCTCTGGGTGCAGGTTTTACACTTCTTGCTGCAGCAAGGAAAAGTGCCCGGAGTGGAGGGTGGGTTGTTAGGGGGCGTGGATCCAATAAGGGAGTCGCAGAGGAAATGGTCTCTGCAGAAAGCCAATAGGGGTGGGGAGGGAAATATATCGCTGGTGGCGGGGTTTGATTATAGGTGGCAGAAATGGTGGAGGATAATGTCTGAAGATTAATAGGGTGGAAGGTGAGGACCAGAGGGTTCTATTCTTGCTGTGGTTGGAGGGGTGAGGTTCAATGGCAGACATGCAGGAAGTGGAGGAGCCTCACTGGAGGGCATTGTTGATTACGTGGGGGGAGGGGAAATTGTGATCCCTGAAATAGGAAGCCTTCTGGAATGTCCTGGAGTGGAATTGCTCCTCCTGGGAGCAGATACTGCAGAGGAATTGGGAGGAAGGGATAGCATTTTGACAGGAGGGAGTGGGAGGAGGTGTACTCCAGGGAGCTGTGGGAGTCGATGGGTTTGAAGTAGATGTCCATGTTGAGTTGGTTGCCAGAGATGGAGGAGTCCAGGAAGGGAAGGGAGGTGTCCGAGATGGTTTAGGTGAACCTGAGGTCAGGGTGAAAGATCTTTGTGAAGTTGATGAACTGTTCAACTTCCTCATGGGAGCATGAGGTGGCGCCAATATAATCATCAATGTGACAGAGGAAAAGATGGGGAATGGTGCCAATGTAACTGCGGAAGATGGACTGTTCCACACATCCAGCGAAGAGGCAGGCATAACTGGGTCCCATGCCTGTACCCATGGCTACCCCTTTGGTCTGAAGGAAGTGGGTGGATTTGAAAGAGAAGTTGTTCATGGTGAGGGCCAGTTCTGTCAATTGAATGTGTGTTGCGGGAGGGGTACTGGTTGGGTCGGCAGGAGAGGAAATAAGGGAGGGCTTAGAGGCCTTCGCCATGGCGGATGGACATGTACAGGGATGTGTACAGGCAGCCAACTGGTATCTGTATGTGTTGCTTGGAAACTCACATTAGACTAACCAGCAGCTTGGAAACTCACAATAGACTAACCAGAATCTCAATATTGTATACACAACACATGGAATCTTGAAAGTCGAAGTTTCTTAAAGGCAAGATAGACAAAACAATGTAGTGTAATGGCGTACGTGCTTATGAAAAAAGAAATTTGGGCTGAATCTTATACTTTTTTAGCTAAGTGAGAGTTGCTTTACATTTAGCCCCATCTGAGCAGGTGACAATCCCAGAACAAGTCACCGCAGTCAGGATATGTCAGAATTAGAAATGTGTTGCTGGAAAAGCGCAGCAGGTCAGGCAGCATCCAGGGAACAGGAGAATCGACGTTTCGGGCATAAGCCCTTCTTTAGGAATTTGTGAATTTACCATTTCACAGTACACCCTTCCTTACATATGAAGTTCAAAGCTATCCATAAAATTCCAATTTCAGTCTGACTTTTCCAGCAACACACTTCCAGCTCTGATCTCCAGCATCTGCAGACCTCACTTTCTCCTATGTCAGAATTAACCAAAATATTTTGCACTCTTGCCATAATTAAAATCCCATTGTGCACCCCGACACACTGTCAATCCAGAGCCCTAAGCCTCCAGCCCACTCCACTCCAGCTCTCAGTTGCTCCCCGATATACACCTCCCCCCCCCCACCCAAGGCCTCCAATGTGCTTTGCTCCAGCTCTCAGCTGCTCCAAGGTAAGTTTCCTTAGCTGAAAAAAAAACACTTTAAAATCTTAGAAGAAAAAGAGAGAGGATGAAAAGAGGGGAAAAAAAGTGGACAGATTGACAAGCCCCAGTCTGAGGAGCCCAATCATTGTCTACTCCACCACTGCCATCTTGAGTGAGTGCATCAGTTTTATTGTTGTAAACTCTTGTGAATTCATTTGTAAATTCACCATTTCACAGTACACCCTTCCTTACATATGAAGTTCAAAGCTATCCATAAAATTCCAATTTCAGTCTGAGCAGAGCCTTATACAACCTCAGCAGTACATCCCTGCTTTGTATGCTAACATTGCCTTCCTAACTGCCAATATTACATTAAAATATCTTCTCTCTGTTACTGCATGCATTTACGAGATTAACGTTGTGCATTTGAAATAATTGACTGCACTGTTGTATGAGCCTAGATTATGTGGAATGTCAGTTTTACAGAGGCTGCAGGGGTCATGCTGTTGCTGAGACAGAAGATGGGGGTGATCCTGCTCTGTCAGGTGAGTGAACCTTGCATAGAAGTTTGCTGGTGTCAACGCATTAAGAAATAAGGAACTGTGATCAGAAAAATTCCTTTGCTACAGTATGAATAGATTGTAACGATCTTTGTAAAACTGGTGATAAGTATTCTTCGTAAGGATTCTCAATATGTCAGAATTGGAGGAATGCAGATTTTTTTTTTGAGGTATAGCTCCTTCAAAGTGGAGTCACAGGTAGATAGGATATTGAAGAAAACATTTAGTATGCTTTCCTTTATTGGTCAGAGTATTGAGTAAAGGGGTTGGGAGGTCATATTGTGGCTGTACAGGACATTGGTTAGGCCACTTTATGGAATATTGCGCGCACTTCTGATCTCTTTCCTATAGGAAAGATGTTGTGAAACTTGTAAGGGTTCAGAAAAAATTTACAAGGATGTTATCAGGGTTAGAGAATTTGAGCTATAGGGAGAGGTTGAAAAGGCTGGGGCTGATATTCCTGGAGAGTCTGAGGCTGAGAGGTGACCTTATAGAGGTTTATAAAATCATGAGGGGCATGGGTAAGATAAATAGACAAAATCTCTTCCCTGGTGGGGGGGAAGGGGGGAGTCCAGAACTAGAGGGCATAGGTTTAGGGTGAGAAGGGAAAAATATAAAAAATACCTGAGGGGCAGCTTTTTCACACAGAGGGTTGGTTGTATGGAATGAGCTGCCAGAGGAAGTAGGGGAGACTGGTACAATTACACCATTTAAAAGGCATCTGGATGGGTCTATGAATAGGAAGTGTTTGGAGGGATATGGGCCGGGTGCTGGCAGATGGGACTAGATTGGGTTGAGATATCTGGTTGGTATGGATGAGTTGGACTGAAGGGTCTGCTTCTGTGCTGTACATCTTTATGACTCTATATGCAGGGCTGAAGAGGTTACGGAAAAATGAGCATGGGAGCAGTGTGTGGGAAGGTGGTGCTAATGACTGAGAAGGGACAGTTATCAGAAGGTTGAGAAGGACAACAGAGGAGTTCGGGGGTCAGCAATCAGGAGAGGACAGGGCAGCAATGGAACTTGGTGAAGCAATTTGAAAGACGGAGAGGCATTGACAAAGGTGAGGAGCATGGTGATTGGTCGAAAAGGGGGCACTCAGCAATGTGTGTTGAGCAAGAATCAGTAACAGTGTGCAAAATTGCTGAAACCACAATATTGCTTTTTTTTGTGTAGTATACACATGTTCCACACACAGAAGACCTCTATCCTCTCAATCATTGTCCCATCCCTTCTACCTATCACTGCTCTTGCTCTCCTGCTTGCTGTCCTTTCCTAGTTGCCCTCCTCCTTGCTAATTACTCCGACACATCCCCTTCCAGAATCTACCTGAAGGCTGCAGTTGACAATGCAGTGGTTAATATTTAAATCCTTATCACTAGAGAGCTACTTAAAGATGTCCAGGTATTGTTTACAGTTTGTAGACTTCCAATAAATGAGGCTGAGGCCTCATACTCAGGTTTATGTATATTCCCTGTGGTGATTATTTATGTGACTCAGTGTGTGCCATTATTTAAGGTGTAACTGCAAGGTTGTATCTTGTTGTAGATGTTCCAATGCCAACCACTACCTCTCTGTGGTTAGGGTAACTTATTGCCACCATCCCCTTTCCTTGACTAGGTCTAATGGCCTACTTAGTTTGCAGTAATAGAGGAAAACCACTAATGAGTTTTAATGAGAAGTTGCTCTTGTCTTAAGCAAGATGTTACACGAAACATTGTTACTAGGATTATGAGGAAACCTGCAGGTAAAGATCTTCAATTTGAGATATTCTGTCTTTTCTCCATCTAAGTCTGTATATATCACTGGGTGAGGTGAAGCTCACATGGGCAGTTGGGGAGGAAATTTTACATTCACAGTTCAAATGTGAATTCTGTCATGAGAGTTTCATGGTACCATGACTCAAAACAACATTTTTGATGCAATCTTCTGCTCATCTTATAACTGATTATGCAACTGTGCTTTTGATTAGCTTAGATTCCCTACAGTGTGGAAACAGGTCCTTCGGCCCAACAAGTCCACACCAACCCTCCGAAGAGTAACCCAGCCCCCTCTGACTAATGCACCTAGCAGCTATGGACAATTTAGCATGGCCAAATCACCTGACCTGCACATCTTTGGAATGTGGGAGGAAGCAGGAGCACCCGGAGGAAACCCACACAGACACCGGGAGAATGTGCAAAATCCATACAGACAGTCGCCCGAGGATGGAATCGAACCTGGGACTCTGGCACTGTGAGGCAGCAGTGCTAACCACTGAGCCACTGTGCCCCCCCATTTTGGTTGCCTTTCTTGGTAAATTGCATGACCAGAGGCGGAAGCTCTTGCCACTGCTTGGATCGTGCAATGCCTGTGCTGCTGGTGCCTTTTTTAAACCCAAATTGCACATCAGACATTCCAAGCCAGGAACTGGTCCTCACACTGTGGTTCTTGACCATTATTATCAAAGTCTTGGCCCAGAGGAAAGGAAATCCAACTCCCTGCTTCAAGGGAAGAGACCCGGATGTGTTGATGTAGCAGGCAGTAGAGAGGAGAGCAGTCCTGTTTCCAGCTGACTGCTTTAGGGGACCACACCATCAGACCCAGTCTGTAGTCTGGTTTAGTGTTGTGTCCTGGGTGAATAGAAATGCTCAGCAGTATAGAAAAAAGGTTAATGACCACTAGTGGCTGCATCTTCTGTCTGCTACCTCAGACTCCCAAGGCTAGCACTCAGTCTAACCCTACCACTGCATACTTATATCACCAAGACTCATAGTCTGCAACTCTCACGATTGCATTGTTCATTTCCACTCAATGGCTCTCATCTACCTTTTCCTCCCTAATAACTCATCCTTTTTTTGCTCTGCACTTTTTTCACTCAGTGGGGACAACTCACAATCTCTCCTGCTTACGCATGACCACTACTGATCTTGTATCTCTTTCTATCATTCTCAATTTGTCCCTTTGTCTCATTGCAGGAAAAAAAATGGCTCAGACTGATGTCTTGAAAGCACCCTGATTGACCTACCCATAATCTCTGAATTGGGTGCATTTGATTTGCAGGAATGACTCACTGAATCTTTATAGTGTGGAAGCAGGCCATCTGGCCCATCGAGTCCCTGAAGAGCATTCCGCCCAGACCCACCCTCTACTCAATCCCTGTAAGCCTACATTTCCCATGACTAATCCACCTTCTATGCATATCCCTGGATACTATGGTCAGCATGGCCAATCTAACTAACCTGCACATCTTTGGACAGTGGGAGGGAACTGGAGCACTTGGAGGGAACCGAAGCAGACACAGGGAGAATGTGCAAATTCCACACAGACAGTTGCCCAAGATTTGGAATCGAACCTGGGTCTCTGGCGTAGTGTTAATCACTGAGCCACCATGCTGCCTTGGCCCTATCTCCAGATTGCAAGGACAAGGATCCCTGAACTCTGCTATCACTAGGTGCCTGACCAATGGCAGTCAACTCCTTGTCATTTAATTGGATAAGCCCCTTGACTGACAGCAGTCTCCTTTCACCTAACTAAGTACTGCTCCCATTTGACTTTCACATTTGGCCAATTGCTTGAAACACATCCAGTGTGTTTGCTGCATCTGGCACATGATGTGTTCTAATGTTGGCATAGCACAGTACCACACAGTGACATGTCTAACTGATAAATTGATTGTTCAATACTCCCCAACATCATGAACAGCTTGCCTGTCCCTCTGCATTAAAGAGCAATGCAAGACACAGAGTCAAGGCAGCCTGCAAATGAGCACTGAAGACCTTGTGTGCGAAGGAAACTATGAGAGCCACAAGGAAGCTGTCAGCTCACAAGTCGGTGAATGTGTGTGAAGAAAGTAATGTGAAGTACATAAGGCCGAGAAGCCTGCAACTAAGCAGGAAAGTGGGTGAGCTCTCAGAAAGCATGTTAAGAATCATAAGATCCAAGCTTTGCAGATGCATGAAATGTGAATGTATGCCATTGCATACAAAGCAACCTGGAAAACATGAAAGCCATAGGTGTGCCTGAGCTCCAAAGTAATGTATTGAAGCAATGAAGTGATGTCCGTGTTGATCTGACAGCAGGCATGATGATATGTTGAAGCTGGTGGTTTGTGTGAGTGAAGGGTAGAGAAGGATGATGGCCATGGAGCATGCAGCAACTTTGTTCTGAAGAAGCAGTTGCATGATGGATTGGGTGAGCTATCAGTCTTGCAGCCACCGGGTACGCATCTGATTAACATGTGAGCAACTTGA
The DNA here is from genome assembly GCF_004010195.1 of Chiloscyllium plagiosum. Lineage (NCBI taxonomy): Eukaryota > Metazoa > Chordata > Chondrichthyes > Orectolobiformes > Hemiscylliidae > Chiloscyllium > Chiloscyllium plagiosum. Next base: position 8,133,146 of record NC_057738.1, on the reverse strand, counting down.
GCTTTGTAGTTTCTTGGTGAAGGACAGCAGAATTGGAAGTGCAAAAAAACCAAGGTGAATTGGGTTCAACATAACCTAAATGCATGGAAATAAATTCATTTTTAAAAATAAAATCTCTACAGTATGGAAACAGGCCATTCAGCCCAACAAGTCCACACTGACTCTCCAAACAGCATTCCACCCAGACTCACAGCATCCCTGTATTTCCTGTGCTTAATTCACCTAACCTACATATCCCTGGACAATATGGACAATTTAGCCTTGCCAATCCATCTAACCTGCACATCTTTGGACTGTGGGAGGGAACACATGCAGACACAGGATGAAAGTACAATCTCCACACAGACAGATACCCGAGGCTGGATTTGAACCCAGGTCCCTGCTGCTGTGAGGCAGCAATGCTAACCACTGAGCCACTGTGCTGCCCCTCAATGGTGAGATTCCAAAATTGCTATTTGCTATTGAGTGGTCAATTGGAAATATGCTTCTTGATGGCAAAAATCCAATTTTTTCCCACCTACTCTATATATTTCAATCTTTCCCACCATTACTCATAAGACCTGAGAGTATTCTTGCTGTGGTGTTCACATAGAGAGGGACAATCACCTCGAAATGGTGTCACTCTTGTTTACCTAAGTGCTGTTGAATCTGAAATCCCAGTTTCTGTGCGAAAGCACAACACAAGCACTGCCTCATTAACTCAATGATGTGCAGCTTCCTGACGAAGGAGCAGCGCTCTGTTAGCTTATACTTCCACATAAACCTGTTGGATTATAATCTGGAGTTGTGTGATATTTAACTTTATTAACAATTTTCAAGATCTGAAGGAAGTCACATTGACATTTTAAAGAAATTATTTGAAAAATATGTTAATATTCAACAGAAGTTGGATCCCTACGCTCAGAGACAAATATGTTACTAACTGAGCCACATGACACTCCCCCTTTTCTTTATCCCCTTGCTAAGTCCAGAACATATTACTTGTTTAATTGTGCTTTTTTATTCTCTCTCCTGAGTCAGGGAGAGAATTCATACTCTGCCTGAATTGTGCACAGGTATTTAAACAGCATGTGAAAAGTTACACCCTCTACCAGATTGCTACTGTTCTATTGGTGATACAAAGGACAGTCAGTCCCACACTCTCCTTCCAATGCCTTGTCGGGAAGTATGTCTACTGACCCCGCCTGCAAGGAGCTCAAGTAGAATTACATTTTGCAAACTTAATTTGGCCTCTGCTGGGCAGTCAGTTCCTGATCCACAGTTTTGAGGGTGACTGCAGCCAGTATGGAACGTCCTCAGTTTAAATATAATATTGTGTTGCTGCACCAATGACTTTAACAGAACCTTCATCAATGACCTAAATCAGGATAGTGACAGCCAGCCAGAATACATTGAGTTAGAGCTCGCAGGTAGAATTTTAGTTTTCACCCCTCCCATGTTCCTTCTCACTGCATGAAAGGGGTTAACACACAGGCTGATCTGTCACTGAATACAATCATGGCTGACAAATAGAAAGATATTGCGAAACATTTCACAGTATTATTGAATATGTTATTCGATTTCTGTTCCAGGAATAGGTCTATTTTGCTTGTTTTTTTTTCCTACCCAATAAAATAGAGTACTTCATCACCACCCAATTCAATCCAGGTTAAAGAAGCAATAACTCATTCTAATAGCTGAGCTCTGGCACCAGTCAAGATTAATATACACAACTAGCCTTTCTGAAGAGTAATCAACTGTTCTGTTGGTTGAAGTAATGGGCAGATTGTTTTTCCAGTTACGTTGATTCTGTCTGAACACTTAACAATTAGAAATTTAGCATTCAAAACAAGGCATTCACAATTTGTTTTTTCTTTCAAACTCATATTATCTTAAAGGGCATTTTCTTCCTGAATTTCATTTTGGCATGTTTGTTTTATTTAAGGAAACACTGTGACATGCAAAATGATTTTTTTTTCTTTAAGTATTTGCAAACAAACAAAAATTGCTAATTTTTTTAATAATGTATTTTTATTGAGAATAAATAGATTTTTAAATATTACAACAAGTACAAAACAATGCTATTCAAAATAGTACAAAAATAAACCCAAATAATAAAAAAGTCCCCAAACCACCCTCCTGTACAAATGTATAAAAATATATAGAAAAATATAAAATTTTTAAAAACCCTAAACTAGCTATTTAACTAAATAAATAAATAACCAACAACAAACAAATAAATAGTAATAACTCAGCCCAGCCAAACAAAACACTTATACATTCACAGTTCCTCCTCACTGGATATTGGACTCGTGAAGTACAATCGTTACGGTTATATAAAAGCCCTTGTTAGTGTGGCAGATAAATCTGTGTCCAGGTATTCCAAAAAGGGCTGCCATGTCTTGTAAAAATTCTCAGTTTTGTGGTGTACCATATTTGTATGGGGATATGCTCCATAACAATCTTCCGCCAACCCGACAGGCCTGGGGGGTTTTCGGACATCCAACCTAGCAAAATATTTTTTCTTGCACAGAATGTGAGAATATTGAAAAGTTTTTTCTTATGCATGTCTGCAGGAAATACTGTGGGCAGACCCAAAAGGAGAGAGATAGGGCCCTTCTCCACCCTTACACGCAAATTATCTCCATTGTACCCGCCACAGCGCTCCCATATGTTTGAGCCCAATTGCAAGACCAAAGACAATGGGTAAGAGTGCCTTTGCAGACCTTGCACTTGGGACATACTGAAGATACCCTGGTTTAAATTTTAACAAATAGTCTGGGGCTAAGTGGACCGTGTGGAGAATCTTCAACTGTAAAGCATGGGTCCTATAGCAAATTGATATCTTCCTTGCATTCTCCCAAATATCTCCCATGCCTCTGAGGAAACTTCAACACCCAGCTCTCTTTCCCACATCTTGCAGAGTCGATCAGACTCATCTGAGGTGGCACCCTCCAACTGATAATTTAAAGTACTGACAGACAGTGTACTCTTAGCACTTAGCACCCCCCTCTCCATGTCAGATTTGAAGGGATCAGTCAAAGGTGTGGTTTTTTTTTAATAAAGCCCATAACTTGAAAAAAAATGAAAGAAGTCTCTATTGGATAACTCATATTTCCATACTAACTGATCAAAGGACATCATTACGTCTCCCTCAAATAAATTGCTCGTACAAGACACACCCCTAGCTGCCCAATGTTTAAATCCTGAATCTATCATACTCGGTTGAAAACCCAGCATATTCACTAAAGGTGTAAAGAAAGATGTTTTGCCAATGTTGCCTTCCCTCTGCCGAATTGCCCTCCATGCTTTAACGGTATTGATGACTATTGGGTTATGGCAATATTTCCTAATTGTCCTCATCTTGTCCAAAAACAGCGAACTGGTAAGGGGGCACCTTGCCTGGGAGGCTTCGATATCTAGCCATATTGAAAGAGGGTCCCCACAAACCCAATCACTCACATCGGTCAAAAGCGAGCTTAATTGGTAAATTTTAATGTCCGGAAGGTCTACTCCCCGCAATCTGTGAGGCAACTGCAGTTTGGCTAATTTAATGAGGGGCCGTTTATGGTGCCAGATAAAGGAGCTGAACCAACCGTTCAGTCTCCTGAGTGTTTGTTTATTGAAAATCGGGGGAGCATCCGTATAGGGTATAGCAAACGAGGGAGAATATTCATCTTAATAAGTGCTATCCGACCCAACCATGAGACTGGAAGTGCCTCCTATCTTTGAAGATCTTGTTTAATTTTTCCAAATAATTGAATAAAATTGGCTTTAAACAGCCAATCCAGAACTGGAGGAATGAATATGCCCAAATACACAAACTCCCCCCGTGACCACCTAAATGGGAATCTATAGTTGCCCTGAACAGCTAGCTCCTTTGTAAGACTACCCATATCCTCTGATTTAGCAAAATTAATCTTATACCCTGAAAAAGCGCCAAACGCGGGAATGCATTGTATCAGGCGAGACACTGAAACTGCTGGATTTGTCAAAATAATTAGGACACTGTCTGCATACAATGAAACCTTATGTAATTTTGACCCCACTTCTGGAGCTGATATATTGGAATCCCCACGAATGGCCTCCACCAATTGTTCAATTACCAACGTAAAAAGCAATGGTGAAAGGGGGCAGCCAGCAAAATATTAAAATTGCTTGATCGTACCCCGTTGGTAATGACCGCCGCGAGAGATACACCGTAGAGAACCTTTACCCATCTTATGAAGACTTTGCCCAAACCAAACCGCTCTAGAGTATAGAAAAGGTACAGCCACTCAACTTGGTCAAATGCCTTCTCTGCATCTAAATAAATCACCAATCCTTGTATTGACTGCTGTTGGCACGCTTAAATTACGTTAAGCCGCCTCCTAACATTATAAAGGGTCTGCGACCCTTTATGAAGCCCGTCTGATCCTCTTTAATAATAGAGGGTAACACAGTCTCCAGCCTTAATGCAAGAGCCTAAGAGCTTTAGAGAGGATCTTAAAGTCCACACTTGAGAGCGAAATGGGCCTGTATGAAGTCTTCCGGATCCTTCTCTTTTTTAAGGATAAGTGAAATATTGGCCTCTCTCAGAGATGGTGGGAGACAGTCATGACTGTATGAATCATTAAACATATTCAGCATCAGGCCTGACAGTATACTTATAAATTCCTCATAGAATTCATTGGCAAGTCTGTCAGGACCGGGCACCTCTCCACTCTGAAGCTGCCTCACAGCTTCCTGCACTTCTTGCTCTGAGGGGGCATTGAGAAAGGGTTGTTCGGCAGTCACACCCGGGAGCTTCAGGTCTCTAAAAAAGGATTCCATTTTGGCCTGCCCCTCCTCACAATACTCAGATTGGTATAATTTAGAGTAAAATCTCTGGAATGCACATTAATCTATTTAGAATCACATGTTAGGTTCCCAGACCCCTCCCTAATCACTGTAATGGCTTGTGGGGCACTCCTCCTTCTGGCAAGGTATGCTAAGTATTTGCCTGGCTTGTCACCATGATCATATAACCTTTGCTTTGCAAAAGCCAGCTCCTTCTTTGCCATCTGCGTGAGCACAGAATTTAGTGCAGACCGCAGTGCCGTAATCCTCTGTAGTTTGACCTACGAGGGTCTGTCAGTGTAGGCCTTCTCGGTTGCCTTCAACCTTGCTTCAAGAAGACGTTGCTGTTTACCCTTCTGTCGCTTCCTACTGGTGGAATATGAAATAACTAACTCCCTAGTATAGGCTTGGCAGTTTCCCAGAGAATGGATAAGCTATCAACCGAGCCTGTGTTGATGTCTAGGAATGCCTGAAATTCCCTAGAGAAATACTCCACAAACTTACTATCCATGAGGATAAAGGGATCCATTCACCAGTACCTTGAACTCACTGTAATGTCCGTAGTCTTAACCATAAGGTACCCTGGAGCATGATCAGAGATGGTAATATTACCAGTCGTACAAGATGCCATCAGATCCAGGGTTACGGCAGGGGTCAGCAAAAAATCAATCCTCATGTGACATCTGTGCAGATTGGAGAAAAACGTGAAATCACTACCTGTAAGGTGGAGACGCTTCCAGATGTCCACCAACCCTAACTCCCCACACAGACCCACTAACTCTTTAGTTTATACAGAGGGCATCGAGGGATCTTTGGGCAACCTGTCTACTGTGGGATCCATGAGGCAGTTAAAATCTCCCCCTATAATGATGTGCTGTAACTTGAGACTTATCAATTAGAAAAAACATCTGCCAAAAATTTAAGGGGGTCAGCTGGGGGACAATAAAGATTTAAAACACCGTATTCTTCCCCATTTATCAAGGCTTTAAGAATTACAAACCTCCTGGATGTGTCTTTAACACATTCCAACAATTTAAATGGGGAATTTTTCCTAACCAATATAGCCACTCCCCTACTTCTGGTATTAAATGATGAAAAATAAAATCAGTCAAAGCCATTCTGCTGTAATTTCAGATGCTCCTTGTCACCCAAATGTGTCTCCTGTAACAAAGTAATATCCACCTTCTCCTTTCTAAGACTCAAGAGTACCTTCTTCCTCTTAATTGATCAGTAACTTCCCTTGATATTCCAGGTACACCATTTAATCAAATCATTGGCCATAAACTTCTGCAAGAACATTTAAATTCCAAAGAGGAAGAACCTGAAACTGCTGAGCCTTAGTGTCACATGATTCATCAAATATAAAAACTACATAAAGTAAAATCACTACATTTAACTAACCTACAAAATTATTAAAAATAAAAAACAACAACTAGAAAACAAACCAACATATAAAGTACCAACAGCACTGAGTAGGGGAACTCACTCCCTGCCCGGATGGGGGCAACTACCCATCCTGAACTGCCCATAAGTAGGCATCTAACCATCTCAACCACCTTCACGCCTCCCAGCTAGAGCCGCAGCGCAAGCGCAAGCTGAAAAGAATAAACACCACATACAATATCGATATGAATAAAAAAAATTCTTTTATAAAAAAAGGAGGAAATAAATACCCCACCCATCCTTTGGTATATCCGAACTTAGAAATTGAAAATGTACATCTTAACCACCGCTAGACATAGTTTAAACCAAATTATTATCAATAGAGGAAAAAAAAGAAAAATAAAGCTCCAACTGGATTTCCTCCATTTCTTTTACAAAATGATAAACACATACCTAAGCAACGCTATTATACATACTACAATTGTTCAAATTAGGTTAGCTTGTCCACAAAGTCTCTTGCCTTCTCCGATGTGTCAAAGAGATGCATGGATCCATCTAAGGTGATCTGAAGCACTGCCAGATATCTCAGAGAGTACTGAATCCCAAGCTCCCTCAGTCTCCTCTTGACAGTCATAAGATTTTTGTTTCTGGATCACTGCCACTGAAAAGTCCCGAAAAAGCATGATCTTAGAGCCCTCATAAATGAGGGCCTTCAGATCCTTCCCCTGGACTCTGGAAGTCTCCATGACTCTCTCCTTATCCCGGCAATGATGGAACCGCACTAGGAAAGGACGAGGACATTGACCTAGACCCGATGTCCACGCTGTGGCCCGGTGAACTCTCTCTATCTTCAATCCTCTCATGCCAGTCTTCAAGTCAAGGAATTTCGGAAGCCAATCCTCAACAAATTCTGCAGGCGGCTCACCTTCCTTACCCTCAGGCAGACCGATGATCCAAATGTTTTTTCTCCAACCCCTGTTTTCAAGATCATCCACTTGGTCACTCAAATTACGAACCTGCGTCTTCAGGGCTTGGATCTCATCCTTGAATGAACTGGCATCAGCTTCCACCACTGTGACCCTGTGTTCCACCTAATCCATCCTCTGCTGCAGGTCTCCCAGCTGCTGCTCATGCTTCTGCAGCATGAGAGAGATTGGAGCCAGTTTCTCTTCAATCTGTTTCCCCAGCATCTCGTGAGATTTCGAGAGCTGGTTCACCATGTCCTGGAGAGTAATCGGCTCCGAGGCTGCTGCAGGCTGGACTGTAGACCCCCCTCGAATGCTCCTCCTCCCTTTTTCGGCATCTCTGGATGGCTGAAAATAAAGGTAAGTTAATTTTTAGACGTTTCTTGGGACTCCACAATCTTTCATCAAATATAAAAACTACATAAAGTAAAATCACTACATTTAACTAACCTACAAAATTATTACGTTTAACTAACCTACAATCCTGATGACCTGGGTTGGGAGGGTTAAAGGACTGTCCTGCTCCTGCTGTGATGCGAAGGTCTGCAGTGTGATCTTCTCAGATCACCGCCATCTGAGATCCCAGCTAAATATTTTTATGAAACCAATTTTGCTTTAATACTCACCAACTGGCAATTTTTAGATTAACAAATAATCAACAGTATCCAGTTATAAAGATCTTAATGTATAAAGTACTTAGTATATACTAATACTTGTGTGCCAGTTATAATGTCCCTAACCCTTGGCCCAAAGTTCAAGTCCAGTCTCGGGATATGATAACCATGGATGTGTATCATGATGTGTCCAAAACAGTTTGATTTTAAAAAGTGCTTTAATGCCTTATGAAATGTCCACATTCTTCGTTCTCATCATCACTGAGGTCACATTATTTCTTGAGAGCCAGAAATAAAAGTGTACAAATTTTCTTGGGCAGAATTGCAAATGGGCAACATCATATTGGCTGCCAAACACACATGTCACTCCACATTCAGTACCATTGACTCTAGTATAACCTGAAAGTTCTGGGTTTACTGGGATTGAAATACCACCTATACAGTGCTGCCACCAAAACAAATTTCTTCCATTAATTACTGGGCGTCTTCAGGAATTGAACAATAATCTCCAAGACATTGCTGCAAGCAACCCAGACAAAAAATGCAAGGGCAAAATGTTGTTGTTTTGTTCAAATGTTCTTTGAACAGTTTTAACTTGTTACTTACAATATTGACAACAGTATACAATTGTCACACTAGGTCAGGATTAATTCAATTGGACAACAAAGCGAGTAGCAAATGGTTTGGCACCGCGCTGCTCTGAAGTGGTGCTGTGTGGGCAACAAGAAGCAACCTTATGTGGATGCATTTCTTCTTCAAAGAGCCTATTCAAGTTTCAGTTGTTTTGGAAAGCATCTGGAGGATGGATCAATGGCAGCAGTGTGGCTGTGGCGAGCTAGATGGGTGTTTGTATGATGGAATCTCTATCACTTAACTGAAGTTGGCAACCCGTGTTGACATGCCATAGTGCAGATGTGGATTGTTCAAAGCATAGAACTGAGTTCCAGATTTTACAGAATGTAAATTACCTCTCCTCAGCTTGGAAGAATGAAATATTGAGTGTATAAATTACATTTACTCCATAATATAAATTCCTTTAGGCAGCATAGGAAATGACTTACATTTTTAGAGCATAAAGGAATAGTGCATAAGGCTTTGGGAAGATTGTTTCCGCCTTGCGTTGCATGTTATTTGCTTACTGCAGCAGAAAACACTTAGAAACATTCAGATCCAAGCTCAGTTTAAATTAAATACCATCGAAGGGCAGTGAGATTCTAAAAATATAAATCACAGACTATGATTCCCTTGTGCATTACAGATCATATTACTCTGTCTCCAATACAATCATGACTTCTTCTTATGATAGGAAGACCACGAATGATGGGGGCCATTTAATACATCCCAGTTATTCTGTCACAAAAGATACAACCCTTAATCGCGATCATAAAATTGGATATCCTGTTAAATTATTCAGAAATTTGTTCTCCAACACTCTAAAACACTCTGCCTTTTCACTCTTAAAACCACCTCTGCCATTAAGCCTTTGGTAATCCCTCCCTAATATTTCATTCTGTGGTCCAGCATCCATCTTTCTGATGATGCGTGTATGATTCATATTATGATGCTTTTCTGCATTAGGGGATTGAAATTCATTTCAGCCAGTGGCACAGAATTGGAGGTAATGGATCAGTTGTTGTTATTGAATCATGGAAAGGTTACAGCATATAAAGGGGCCATTCAGCCCTTCATGTCTGTGCCAGTTGTATGTACTACCAGGCCAATGCGTTTTATAGCACTTTGCGTATAAACCCAACTTCCTTTCAAATGAGTTGGGTAGTGAATTCCAGACACCCAGTATCATATGAGTAAAAGGAGTTTTCTCATGTCCACCTTAATGCTTCTACTGAGCACTTGAAATCTGTATGCCTGGTGATTGACTTCTCCACTGGAGGCAGCAGGTCTCCCCTGTCCATTCTATCCAAGCCCTTCATGATATAATCATATCAATCAAGTCAACCTTTAACCTCCTTTGTTCTAACGAAAACAACTCTACCTGGAAGAGATATGTCAGTGAGTTAAATATTAAATAAAAATCAACAAACTGAAGATTTCAAACAAAAACGAAAATTGCTGGAGAAACTCAGCAAGTCCGTCAGCATCTGTGGAGAGAAAGCAGAGTTAACATTTTGAGTCCAGGGTATTATTTTATTTTAATCCCATTTATGTGTCTGCATCATTGCCATTACATAGGTGTGGCTCCAAATCCTAGTGTGTCACTTCTATTTCTTTTAGCAGGTCTAGCAGTTCATGCCCCCTTCAAGATTTTGATAAATAATCTAGTGTGAAACTTCAGTGTGCTACAGGGAAGTGCAGCATTGACAAAGTTGCTGTCTTGTGGATGAAATGGTAAATGACTTGCCTATTCCTGTGGATGCAAATGAAATCCCATGGCACGTTTTGAAGAAACGCAGGGGACTATTGTCTAAAACTTGTTCCTCAAACCCACCAGGAGAAAGTGAGGACTGCAGATGCTGGAGATCAGAGCTGAAAATGTGTTGCTGGAAAAGCACAGCAGGTCAGGCAGCATCCAAGGAACAGGAGAAGCAGCATCCTGTTCCTTGGATGCTGCCTGACCTGCTGTGCTTTTCCAGCAACACATTTTCACCTCAAACCCACCACCCATGACAAAATATTCTTTCATCGCACTACTGTTTGTGGGAACTAGCTGTACATGACTTGACTACCGTGCTTGCCTACATTATAACAATAACCACAACTCCAGGATTCATTGATTGACTTAAGTTGAGTTTTAATATCCTGAAGTGAAAAATGCTATACCAATGCAAGTTTTATGATTCTTCAAAACATTTAGTCGGTGCTTGCCTTTGCTTACCAATTCAAATAAGTACAGCAAAGGCCTTACCACACATCTACCTGTTTCATTTGCAGTGATCCAAAGTAAACACCACACAGATGTTAAACTCAAAGTGCTGAGCTTACCTCTGAGAGCTCAGCAATCACAGTGACATTTCAGGTGAACTTATCACAATGTGTGTTCAATCTGCCTTGAGGAGAAAGTGAGGTCTGCAGATGCTGGAGATCAAAGTTGAAACTTTATTGCTGGAAAAGCACAGCAGGTCAGGCAGCATCCAGGGACTGTTCAACCTCCTCGTGGGAGCACGAGGTAGCGCCGAAATCTGCCTTGAGACAGGATGCCAATAAAATCACACTTATGTTGTAATTAAACTCACTTATCTGCATCATGGTACCGGAAACCAATTAAGGAAATCTATACAGAAGCCTTTTTGGTGACTTATTATTTTCAGTAATACACCAGGAAAATGTGGCATTAGTTATTGAAGATATGTCGGACTGGATTTTCTGATGGCCTGATATTTGTTTTCCCAGTGTAGATGGGAACTGCACATTGATGACCTTGCAGAATCCTCATCAGAGTAGGGTCCAAAGGAATTGGCTAGGAAATTGAAGTTGTTCTAGTCTTAGAACACGCTGAATTCTCTGATATAAATGGACATGTTCAGAAGGTTCTGTTGGAGGAATTAAACCGTTATTCAGGATACATTAGATTATTAGTTACTAATTCGTAAGTGTGACAATGCTGTGGCTTTAAGAGTTATGTTTGGTCCTGGTTTCTTTTAGAGAGAGATTGAGGATAAAGTGCAGTCTATGAGAAGATTTAAAAAATTGTTTTATTTGAGAAGCTGGAACAATAAAAGCAGCCTGACTGGGTGTGGTCAAGCTCTCACACATCCAGGAGTTTTAGTTAGCTTGCGTCAGTTGTTGCTACAGTCTCAGCAGGGTTGGAAGACAGTGAATCCCTCCCGGCTGCTACATTCTCTCTCTCTGGGGAGCTACTGCATTTATCTCTTGCTTGCTGACCAGATTGCACATGAGACAATCTGTTTTTCTGAATTTGCCTTTTTGCCACAAGTGTGTCTGTGGGATTTTGCTATGTTGGAACAGTTGCTGTTTAATAAAATAATCTGTTATTCTGTCAAGTTTTCCAATAGAGCTAAATTAATCCAAGTTCCTTGTTGTTTTGTGGTATGTTAACTCTAGTATTTGAACAAATTGTGTTTTGCTTAACCTTGAGTGGTTTGACCAATTGAATTACATTTGGAACATAGCGCCTCATATTTATCATTGAAATAAGAAAATGTTAGGGTCTAGGCCAACTTCTTAATATATTTTGAGGGGCTCTGGCCTGTTCCATAACACGTGTAGCTCTTAAACTGACCGACAAATAATGTCACACATCACTAACTACACCTTCCCCAGACCCTCAACCCCACTAGACCCTGACCTGGCATGTCCCTGTCTAGCTGAGGCCTGACGCCAACCCCTGCCTCCCCACCATTGTCAGATCTACCTCTTACTCCTCCCCACATTCCATACCTAGCATCCTTGCTCTGCTCCTGCTAGATGTGACCAACCCCGTTCCCCCCCCCCACCCCCAGCTATCCATCATGCCCCTAACCCCAATCACCCTTATCACCTCCAACAAAAACCTGAACTGTCTCCCATGTTTTAGATCCTGATCCACTTCTCGAGATACAAACCCAGTTTCCAACAGCACTGGACCTGATTCGCTCCCCTCCCCTGTTGCTTGACCCTTTTACCCCTGGGTGCCAGGCCTGATATGCCCACCTTCTCCCTGCTGCTGCGACCAGTTCTAGACTCAACTACCTTGTTCTCCCCAGCTATACCTGGCCATACTCCCACATGCCCATAAACCCCTTATGTCCCCAACTGCTCCCCCCGACCCTCCCTCAACCAGGACCTGACTCCATCCCCAAGCTCCAGCGTCAACCTTCTCATTCCATTGCTCCAGACCTGACCCACTCCCCTCACTTCCCTAAAACTGGACCTGATTCAACTTCAGTTTACAACTGATAATGCTGCCCCAGTACCAGATCCTTAACCCCAACCCTGATTCGAGACCTCTCCTTCCCCAACACAACTGGACTGGACACTCCATACTACCTTCGACATGACCTGTTATCTTTCAACCCCACCATGACCTACCCTACTTACCAGACCCCCTTGCCAACTTGTGCCATGGAGCTCCATTTTCCTGGCATTCTAACTGCCTGCCATTCTATCCTCTACTCATTTCCCATCTTATCCACCTGGCACCCTTCTCTCCGGCATCCTAACCTTGCGCTTGTATATTTAGCATTTGTCTTTGATTCTGGGCATTTCAATTTCAGACTACAGCAGCTGACTGCTGTGAAGAGGGGGTGTGCTTTGCCTTCCCCTGACAGTTCTGCAAGATGAGGGACCCATCCGAATGGAAAAATGGCTGTGCATTTTTGAATTCTGATCAGAATTCCTGTCAGAAATACGGAGCTCTTTTATTGAGTTAAAAAGGCATAGAGTGGCAGCCTCCCTGAGACTGCCATGCTTCAGAAATTTTGGCCCATATCAACTCAGCTAACAGTTTCCTGTATGCTTTGCACCAAAACAGAAGTAGATCACCCAATCCACAACGTCTGGTTAACATGCATTAAGTGAGCATAACTGATCAATGTTAGTGAAGGTCCTGTGGTAACCGATTCCCATTCTGTTAACAGCCCAGTGAATTCTGCATCAGATTTTGCACTGGTGCTAGAAATATGTGCCTGGGTTGTTAGTAGATAGTGACATCTTGAAAAATGCCCATATTACACAGGAGAAAGTGTGGATAAATCCACGGACCAGATCAGGTGTACCCTAGAACTCTGTGAGAAACTAGAGAAGGGATTGCTGGGCCTCTTGTACCATCGATAGTCACAGGTGAGGTGCCAGAAGACTGGAGGTTGGCAAACGTGGTGCCACTATTTAAGAAAGATGGTAAGGACAAGCCAGGGAACTATAGACCAGTGAGCCTGACATCGGTGGTGGGCAAGTTGTTGGAGGGAATCCTGAGGGACAGGATGTACATGTATTTGGAAAGGCAAGGACTGATTAGGGATAGTCAACATGGCTTTGTGCATGGGAAATCATGTCTCACAAACTTGATCAAATTTTTTTGAAGAATTAGCAAAGAGGATTGATGAGGGCAGAGCAGTAGATGTGATCTATATGGACTTCAGTCAGGTGTTTTACAAGGTTCCCCATGGAAGACTGACTAGCAAGATTAGATCTCATGGAATACAGGGAGAATTAGTCATTTGGATACAGAACTGGCCCAAAGGTAGAAGACAGAGGGTGGTGGTGGAGGGTTGTTTTTTCAGAATGGAGACCTGTGCCCAGAGGAGTGCCACAAGGATCGGTACTGGGCCCTCTACTTTTTGTCATTTACATAAATGATTTGGATGTGACCTTAAGAGGTATAGTCAGTTTGCAGATGACACCAAAATTGGAGATGTAGTGAACAGCGAAGGAGGCTAGCTTAGTTTACGACAGGATCTTGACCAGATGGGCCAATGGGCTGAGAAGTGGCAGATGGAGTTTAATTCAGATAAATGTGAGGTGCTGCATTTTGGGAAAGCAAATCTTAGCAGGACATATACACTTAATGGTAAGGTCCTAGGGAGTTTTGCTAAACAAAGAGACCTTGGAGTGCAGGTTTATAGCTCCTTGAAAGTGGAGTCATAGGTAGATAGGATAGTGAAGGCGGCGTTTGGAATGCTTTCGTTTATTGGTCAAAGGATTGAGTATAGGAGTTGGAAGGTCATGTCGTGGCTGTACAGGGCATTGGTTAGGCTATTTTTGGAATATTGCGTACGATTCTGGTCTCCTTCCTATTGGAAAGATGTTGTGAAACTTGAAAGGGTTCAGAAAAGATTTACAAGGATGTTGCCAGGGTTGGAGGATTTGAGCTATTGGAAGAGGTTAAATAGGCTGGGGCTGTTTTTCCTGGAGTGTCAGAGGTTTATAAAATCATGAGGGACATGGATATAGTAAATAGACATGGTCTTTTCCCTGGAGTTGGGGAGTCCAGAACTAGAGCGCATAAGTTTAGGGTGAGAGGCGAAAGATATAAAAGAGACCTAATGGACAACATTTTCATGCAGAGAGTGGTGTGTGTGTGGAATGAGCTGCCAGAGGATGTGATGGAGGCTGGTACAATTCCAACATTTAAAAGGCATCTGGGTATATGAATAGGAAGGGTTTGGAGGGATATGGACTGGGTGATGGCAGGTGGGGCTAGATTAGTTTGGGATATCTGGTCAGCATGGACGAGTTGGACCGAAGGGTCTGTTTCTGTGCTATACATTTCTATGACTTTATGACTCTCATGCTAATCTTTGAGAGTGTCACCCAGACAGCCATGCAATTTACTGGAACAGAACCCTCAGTTATTGAGCTGCCTGTATATAATGACCAGTCAGGGCAGTTCATGTGCTATTAATGGAAGTGCATTTAAAGAGAACAAACAAGTGGATTTGTAGCAGCCCAATATGAAATATTTTCTAAAAATTTTCTTTGGTCTTTAACTTGTTTTCTTTTCAAATAATAGGTCAGGAGTCTATGTGTCAATGTTTCTGCTATGGTTTTTTTTGTTCAACTCCATAGTGTTATTTTTCCTACTGGATTTGTGGTATTTGGAGGAAGAAGATGAGGACCAAAGATGGGTTGTCAGCCAGGTCAGGATTGATTTGCCAACATATTATGGGATTTTGCACTCAGCCAGGTATTTGTAACTGATGAGGGAAGCCCAACAAGTGGAAAAGGCCAGGACCACTTGAAGCCCACTTCTAGCTTGCCAAATGCCACTCCCACCTCTCCTTCTCAGCGGGCACTGTCTCACAAGCTCCAGTGAGGTCATCCCACTTACATTCTTTACTTGCTTTACTTATCAGCTTTCAATGTCAATCCTCCTCAGGGCTGACTGCAGTCTCAGCAGTGACCAACAAACCCAATGGCACTAATGAGACCTGAGAAATGCCAGCCATTTAATCTGCTGGCTGATTGCGGACATGAAACCTCCTCCCTGACTGGGGCAGAAACCATGAACTTAAACCATCCATAGTGTGTTACAGGTTAATGTACCAGTTGGTGCAGGTTCAGCCTGACCTTTCCGTTAGTAGGTGAGGCCATTGCATCTGTGCAAAATTCAGGTGATTAATCCTTTTTCTTTACTTTGTGCTTGTATGATGCTAAGCTCCAAGCATGGTTGGGTACCCAGTAGGACCAAGCAGATATGTAAATTTTGATACTGCTTTTCACAACTCAGACAGGATCGCAAAGCTCTTTACCACCAACAGGGTGTTTTTAAATTCTAAGTGCTGTTATAATGTAGGACATTCAGCAGAGATCCTGCAAATTCCAGGCTTGAAGGGGCTGAATGGCCTATTGTTGCTCATAAATGATCAGGTCATATATTTTGCTGATGTTAGTTGAAGGATTAATGCTGGAAAAGACACTTGAGGAACTTCCCTCCTCTTAAGATGTGGTGTCATTGAGTCACAGAGTCATACAGCACATAAACAGACTTTTTGGTCCATCTAGTCCATGCCAACCATAATCCTAAACTACACTCGTCCCACCTGCATGCACTTAGAGTCATAGAGATGTACAGCATGGAAACAAACCCTTCGGACCAACCCGTCCATGCCAACCAGATATCCCAACCCAATCTACTCCCACCTATCAGCACCTGGTCCATATCCCTCCAAACCCTTCCTATTCATATACCCATCCAGATGCCTTTTAAATATTGCAATTGTACCAGCCTCCACCACTTCCTCTGGCAGCTCATTCCATGCACGTATCACCCTCTGTGTGAAAATGTTGCCCCTTAGGTCTCTTTTATATTTTTCCCCTCTCACCCTAAACCTAGGCCCTCTACTTCTGGACTGCCCCACCCCTGGGAAAATAATTTGTCTATTTACCCTATCCATGGCCTTCATGATTTTATAAATCTCTATAAACCCCTCAGCCTCCGACGCTCCAGGGAAAACAGCCCTAGCCTACTCAACCTCTCCCTACAGCTCAAATCCTCCAACCCTGGCAACATCCTTGTAAATCTTGGCCCATATCCCTCCAAACGTTTCTCATTCATGAACTTACCTAAACATCTTTTAAACCTTGTAACTGTACCCGCATCTACCACTTCTTCTGGATGTTCATTCCACCCATGAACCACTCTGTGTAAAAAACAAATTGCCCCTCATGTCTTCTTTAAATAATTCACCTCTCACCTTAAAAATATGCCCCCTGGGTCTTGAAATGCCCCACCCTAGGGAATTACACCCCTCATGTTTTTATAAACCTCTTTAAAGGTCACTCTTCAACCTCTGACACATGTCTCAGCCTATTCAGACTCTCTTTATATCTGGAACCCTCCACTCTAGGAGAAAGTGAGGACTGCAGATGCTGGAGATCAGAGCTGAAAATGTGTTGCTGGAAACGCGCAGCAGGTCAGGCAGCATCCAAGGAGCAGGAGAATCGACGTTTCGGGCATGAGCCCTTCTTCAGGATTCCACTTTAGGCAACATTCTGTTATACCTCTTGTGAACCCTCGCCAGCTTAATAATACTCTTCCTGTAATAGGGTGACCCGAACTGAAGACAGTGCTTCATTAGCCGCCTGACAGTGCAGTATTCTCTTAGTCCTGTACTGAAAAGTCAACCTTGTGACTAATTATGTGCTAAATTCTGTGGAGTACAGTTTGAACTCATTATCCTCTGATAGCAGTAATGAGCACAGTGGTCTAAAGAAATTCATCCCATCATTTGCAGTGTGGGAGAGACACGCCACATTAAATGATAAGCTGTCATTTGTAACATCCCAGTCTCTGCCTCTCCTTGAAAATAAAATTGTTTAATACAAATCAAGTTTTGTTTGGAAAGAATTTCCCAAAACCATTGAAGCAGCAAAAACCTGCCAACATTCTATGAACCTGTTTAAAATTATGAAAGATTGTGATAAAGGAAACACAGAGAGTATGTTTCCACTCGTGTGAAATATAAGATAGCCCTCAACAGAAATCAACTAAGGAATTCAAAAATAACCAGCAAGTGAATGTGTAAATGTGAAACTTGGTACCATAGGGAATAATTGAAGCGAAAAGCGCAGATGCATTAAGGGAAGGGAGATAAAGCAATTGAGGAAGAAGGAAATAGAGACTCAGAATTAGATGAGGTCAGATTGGAGAAAGCATGAATGGTGTTAGAAACCAACATCAATATATAATCACACTGGAATCGATGGAGGATTTGGTTAGTGCACTAAGATTAATTTTATTGGAAACTGGTTGAGTTTATTTTCTCTGGCAACAAGATAGTGCAAAAATTATTCTTGGGTGATGTTGGTTTGCTCCAGAAAGGGTCAGAGTTTGGTAACTGCTTGAACAAATAACCACAATGTAAAGGTCTCTCAGATTTTACAGTGGTCCTCTCTTAATTGAGATGTGTAGTGAAATGAGAAAGTTAATGGTTGAAAACAGCGTAGAGGTTACTTTAGTGAATCAGCCTATGGTTCAGTATCTGATAAGAGGTTAGTGCAATGAAACTGATAACCATTACCTGATGAAGGAGCAGTGCTTTGAAAGCTTGTACTTCCAAACTAACCTGTTGGACTATAACCAGAGGATGGCTTTCCACTTCCTGAAAGACCGTTAGATGAGGGCAAATCTGGTCTGAGGTTGCCACTCAGGTCAGTGCCATCTCCAGGAGGATTGGCCAGTCATGCCAGGATGGCTTCTCTCTCTTTTGCCTTGCAGCTTCCGCAAGCCTAGTCTCAATCTCTGCATCAAAATGTGTGGATCCATCACAAGGCCCACGCGTGACCTCTGAGAGCAAGAGTACAGAGGTCTCAAAGGAAGCATCAGCAAGGCCATCTCCTGCACCCCTCACCAGGCCAGATACTGACACCTCAGTGGGAACTATTGAGACAGAGAGTGAGATCTCACTGTGACAGCTTCACAGCTGGCCAAGGCAGAAGCGATCCAGGCCACTGTCACTTGGAAGCCTAGGGGAGACAGGCACCTACTCAGGTTCAGGCAGGTGATAATCCTGTGGTGTCAGTAATCAGGGACTTCATAGAATTGCACAAGGAGGAGCTTGTCCAGAAGCTGCTTCAGTGCATTGAGTCAAGTAGGATATCACAGAGGTTCAAGGCCTTATGCTGAGAAGCTGAGGAGTCGACAGTCTTATATTGCAATTGAATGTGTGTTGTGTAATTCTTAAGTTAACCAGTGCCTTTCTGGTATACCAGACAGCAATTGCTAGAAAATTTGATTGTGAAAACCGGGGCAAGTGGAGCAAAAGATTGGTAGTAGATTGATGGAAATTACATGTCTGTTTTTGATGGACTCTCTAAGGAGGTTCAGGAGGGTAAGATTAAGATAAAGAAAGTCTGTAATAAACCAGCCTCCAGCACCCATGTGTGTGCTTTGCAGCTGAATAGACAATGTTAGGATTTAGAGAACAGGTTACAAAGTTGAAGTGACAGCTTTCAAAACTCAGCTAAGACTGGAGATAGAACATGTAACAAGGTATGCTATAAAAAGAAAATATTGTTACAAGGTCCAGCAAAGAATACGTGGAGACCACTAAAGGATATATGGGTGGCCTGAAAGAATTAACTTGATGATAAAAATTGTCTCCCTGAAGAAGACCACATCTCTTGTAAAGCCAAAATTGAATGACGCTAGATAAAAAGTAGTCAGCGAAGATCAGTATTAGTTACATTCTCTGCTAGTATGATTAATGGCCTTGAAACCTTGATCCAGACTGGGAAAGCAAATGCAAGAAGAATTTCCCTGGTAATTTCAGGTATTATTGGAACAGTGTAATTGAAAGTAATCCCTCCTATCTCTTTAACAGTGAAGTTTACAGTCCCCCAGTCTCAAAGGTAAGACCAGGGGCACAGAGCTGTATTTGCAGTTGCTATTTTAATTACCAGAACCCCCTTCCAGCTCTCTGTCCCCTTCCCCCTCAGATCTTGATGATGGTCCAGACAGACTGACCCTGGATCAACCCCTTGACCAACATGATCAGACAGCCCCTGACCAGAAGTGCCCAGACCTTTAACAGGTGTCTATGGATCTTCTTGACTGCATTAGCCCTACCCCACTCAGACTGGTCTCTACAGCGCTAATGGATTTACCATGGCTCACTTCCTAGACTTGCAGAGGCGTGGATCCTCTGACCAAGACCCCCGACTGGATGCCTGACCATGACCAATCCCCTGAATCATTAGGGGAGTCTGCTCTTGGCTTGCTGTGCTGAGATGCCAGCCTGATGACTACCTCCAAGGATTTCATTGAGAACTACTTCCCTAAATGTCAGAAGCAAGGCTGCCTGCTTGCTGCACAGGCCATGGCTTTTTTTTCTGGGTAAGCTATTGGTACATAGAGCAGATATGATATTGATGGTAGCACACTGCTGTTCAGCAACGTGTGCAACCTCTAGACGATGGACTGCTTAACTACAATACAAGCTAGCCAGCTGAAAAACATAAAAGGTGCAGTGAGACTATCCCACGTTGAGATGGGCCTCACTGCATTCTTTTTTGCCCAATTTTGCTGAAGTCCATGTGCTCAGAATCCTGTAAGATCGTGCCCAATGTTTTGTTTGAATTATTTAGCCCTCACAATGAATCATTGTGAGGGCTAAACTGCTATTCTGGGATGGATTCAGTTCTCCCTGCACATTAGTTTGGACTAATGTCAAAGAATGTCAGAGGAAACTAATGTGGGAAAGTCACATATTTGCTAAGGAATCTGTTCAATCCGTAATTTAAATTTAAAATGTTTGATGCATTATATGGGAGTTGTTTCTTTATAAACATGAAGCTTCCACTGTTAACCCATAGCAGCTAATCTGCCATAGAGGCAACAATTCTTTTACCTTCAGTAGGGTATATATACATGATACTTATGTTAACTCTTAAAATATAAGAATATAATACTGAATGATTCAATAGAACTTTCTTATAGTTCTTCGTATCTACTTACATTATAATCACAGGCACGTGCATGTCTGGGCTAAAGTTGAGTAATTTGGATGTAAACAGTAGCTTGCATTCTTCAGCGTGTCATGAAGCAAGGTGCAGACTAAGACATTTATACCATCAGGTCACATGCTAGGATACCTGGACTATATGTCCTCATGCTAATCCTTCCAGTAAAGACAATGACCATATCCAATAAGGGACAATCTAACCACCGCCTCTTGACATTCAATGGTGTTACCATCACTGAATCGCCCACTCTCGACTTTGTTGGGGTTACCATTGACCAAAAGAATCAACTGAACTTACCACATAAACACAATGGCTACAAGAGCAGGTTGGAGATTAGGAATACTGTAGCAAGTAACTCACCTCCTGACTCCCTAAAGCCTATCCACCATCTACAAGGCACAAGTCAGGAGTGTGATGGAATACTCTAAACTTGGCTGGATGGGTACAGTTCTAATAACACTCAAGAAGCTTGACACCAGGACAAAGCACCCTGCTTGATTGGCACCACATCTACAAGTATTCACGCCCTCTGCTGCTGACACTCAGTAGCAGCAGTATGTACTATCTACAAGAAGCACAGCAGAAATTCACCGAAGATCTATAGACAGCACTTTTCAAACCCATGACCACTTCAGTCTAGAAGGATAAGGACAGCAGATACATGGGAAGTCGACCAGCAGCAAGTTCCCCTCCAAGCCATTCACCATCCTGACTTGGAAATATAACACCATTCCTTCAATGTCACTCAGTCAAAATCCTGGAATTCTTTCCCTAATGGCATTGTGACTCTACTGAAGTAGATGGGCTGCAAAGTTCACGAAGACAGCTCACCACCACCTTCTCAAGGGATAGGTAATAAATACTGGCCAGCCAGTGACCCCCTACATCCCATGAATGAATTTAAAAAACTCCACTCTTCCACTTTCTCCATCATTGTCTGATGATGTTACCTTCCATAGGGGAGGCCTCAGAAATGACCACCATTTTCCTCAATCGAGGCCTCCCCCTACCATTGTTGACAGGGCGCACAGACAGATCGGACCAATTTCCCACACCTTTGTCCTTATCTCCTCTCTTTACTTCCACAACACTTAGAAGCCCCCTGGGTGCTCATTTTCGACCCGTCAGCAAAATAATATCTACAAGATCCATCAGCAGACACATATTCCCCTCTCATCTTTTGCCAGCATTTTTCAGGGACCATTTGTTCTGGGATTCCATGGTCCACTCCTCCTCCACTCCCTACACATCCCTGTACCTTCCCAAGCAATTGCTTCCTCACTATCCAAGGCCCGAACACACCTTCCAGGTAAAGGAGTGATTCATCTGCACTTCACTCAGTCTAATCTACTGTATGCACTGCACACCAGTGTGGTCTCCCCTACATTGTGGAGATGAAAGACAGACTGGGCAACCGCTTTGTTGAACATCTATGTTCTATCTGCGAAAATTGTCCTGAGCTTTGAGTTGCCTTCCATTTCAACACACCACTGTGCTCCATGGCCAACATGTCCTTCTCAGGCCTGCTGCAGTGCTCCAGCAAAACTCAGTGCAAGCTGGAAGGTCAGCATCTCATTTTCCACTTGGGAACGCTGCAGCCTTCAGGACTCAATATCAGATTCAATGATTTTTATAACCTGAATACCTCCTTCCAAGACCTTAACCCATCCCTGCACCTGTGGTCCTGTCATGGCATAGGCTGCTTTCAACACAGCCAACCTGTTTACACCTACTTATTGTCTCCATTATTAACTTTTCTTTCTCCCTGGCTTACCATTATCCATCCCTTTGTCTACCTGTCTATCTCTTTCCGGGCTCTGACTCCATCTATTCACTTACATTTCCCACAATCTCTTCCTCAAACCGGCAACCCTTACCTTCAGCATGTTAACCACCTTTTCCCATCTACTGATATTTCTGAAGAAGAATAACTGGAATCGGAATGCTAATTCAGCTTTCTCTCCACAGATCCTGCCAGATCTGCTGAGTTTTTTCAGCAATTTCTGTTTTTTGTTTCTGGCAAATACAATGTTCAGGTGCCTGGTATAATTAGTGTGCAATTAAAAAGGTTAATAGTAATATATGGCAGGCAATTTAATAG
This sequence comes from Chiloscyllium plagiosum, assembly GCF_004010195.1. NCBI lineage: Eukaryota > Metazoa > Chordata > Chondrichthyes > Orectolobiformes > Hemiscylliidae > Chiloscyllium > Chiloscyllium plagiosum. The sequence goes on along the minus strand of NC_057738.1, from coordinate 8,110,428 downwards.
CTTGACATTTATCCTTCAATAATGAGATGGATAAACTACTCACCATAACAAAGCCATTCTATTAAAAGGTTCATTTGTGTGTGTCTCTCGCCCTTTGTTACCTTAGACACAAGTAATTGGAATTCAAGAATTGTCAATGGCCGAGTGCTGTTCGGGCAGTTTGAGTCTTCATGATACTCGTTGTGTTAAGTAATTAGATATCTGTGATAGATTTCTTACAGTGATGTTTTGTTACAAGATCCAAATTAAAATTATTTTTTTCTCTGAGTAGAAGGAAACTCTAAACAAGATTGACAAGTATAACATTAAAACCTAATGAGATGCTGAGCCTCATCCCAAGGGGCTTCTGTTATAAGAGCAAAGAGGTTGTATTGCAATTATAGCACAGCACTAGTCATACCTCATTTGGAGCACTGTATTCAACTTTCTGAGGACAGACAGTCTTTGGAGAGAGAACAGTGGTATCCAGTTCCTGGGATGAAGGAATTTAGCTCAAGTGAATTCACTCGAGATTAAGTTAAGCGATGTATTCCCTGAAGCATATAAAATATTAAGGATTTAACTAGTTTGATAGGGGAGTTGCTTTCTCCAGAAGGACAATACATAACAGGCAGTAATGAATGGATTCAAAGAACTAAGATGGTGAAAAACAAAACACATGGAAAGGTACTGAATATGCTTTCACTCTGGGATATCGTATCATTGCCCATCCTGAAATTTGATTAGTCAGCGAATGAAAAGCAGAGACTGGGACTTGGCAGCAATCTCACCAGCTCAGCAGTGTCTGGGCTTTTCAGTAGATGGAACTTTCCCTTTTAGCTGAAGTACAGAATTATATATTTTGGATAGTGTTGTATCTGCCAATGCCTGGGGTGAGTTACCTCACCTGATTCTATCCATCTCAAGAGATTATGGAGAATTTTGTAACTGCATTGCAGCTGGTGTTTTTTCAGGGCTTTGAGGTCCCTGCTATCTTGAAGCATAGAGAAGCACTGCTAACCTGTAAACTTTGACTTAGTCTCAGATTTGAAATTCTGGTCTGTAAAATTCACTTTCCCTTAGTCAGCCAAAAAATGAGCTCGCATATTAGAAGAGATAATGAATTTTATTGCTGAACTCTGCCTTTGTTCATAAGAGGCTCCCAGATGTAGAAATTGAGCAACATTCTCAAGATCTTGTTGTTGATTTTAAATAAAGGTGCAGGTGTTGACATAAAAAATTATGAAATAGGAACAGGAGTAGGCCATTTGGCCCATCAAAACCGCCTCGCCATTCAACAAGATCATTGCTGCACTGAGTTTGACCTGCCTGGCCCCCATAACTCTTCACTCGTTTGTTGGTCAAAGTCCTGTCTGCTTCATCTATTCAACGATTCAGCTTCTACTGAGAATCCAATGACTAATGGCTCTCTGAATCTGAGAGAAGAAATTTCTCCTCATCTTAATCGGGAAACTTTTTTGGAAAAACAGTGTCACCTTGCTGTAGGTTACCCCATGAAGGGAAGAATTATCTCAGTATCCAACCTGCCAGAATCATCTCTGCTTTAGAGGATCATCTCTCTCTCATTTTCCTAAACTCCAATGAACACAGTCCAACCTGCTCAACCCTTCCTCTTATGACAATCCCTTCATCCCAGGAATCAATTTAATGAACCTTCTCTGACTGCTCCTAATGCAATTATATCCCTCCTTAAGCATTGGTCTTTCATACGAAGGCAAGTGGCATTTATTGTTGGAGACTTGAAGTTTAAAAACAAGGAAGTCTCGTTATAACTATACAAGGCATTGGTGAGGCTACACCTGGAGTGTTGTATAGAATCTTTGTCCCTGTATTTAAGAACAATAAAAATAAAGAACTGTAGATGCTGGAAATCTGAACGACAAACAAATTGCTGGAGAAACTTAGTAGGTACAACAGCATTTGTAGAGAGAGAAGTAGAATTAAGTTTCTAGTCCAGACACCCTTGAGGGGACACTTACTTAAAATAGAGATGCAAAGGAATTTCTTTTTCAAAAGGCTATTGAATGTCTGGAAATCTCTATCTCAAAGAGTTGTGGAGGCTAGATCACTGAAAATACCTAAAGTGGAGGTAAATAGAATTCTGAAATATCAGAGAGTTGATGGCTTTGATGGACCAGCACTAAAGATGAATTGAGGCCTGAGGCAGATCTGCTATGATCTTGTTTAATGGAAGGGCAGGCTTGAGGAGCCCAAAGGCGTCCTCCTGCCCCTATTTCTTATGTTCTTATCTTCTCTATAAGATTCCATTCTTCATAAGATCATAGTGATCTAGTATTCCTCAACTCCAATATCTTGCCTTTTATCCAGAACCATTAATTCCCTGACTGATTAAAAATCTGTCTATCGCAGCCTTGTATTTTATAAACAACGGAGCAGGTTGAAGGGGCCAAATGGTATACTTCTGTTCCTACTTCATATGTTTATGTGACTTCACAGAATCCAGAATGCAGTATGAACACAAATCCTTTTTTAAAAAAATATCACAACTTGTGAAAATTTTCATACTGTGATAGCCATAATATCTTTATTTGAAAGATCAACTAGAAACTATTAGCTGACAATTCCACCAAGCCATTGAAAGATCAGTTCAGCTAGTTTGTGAATCACACTTTAGAACATTGTGCGGAACATTCAGCAGTTCTGTGTTTATGACCTGATCCAGTTCAAAGTTCAGCTGTGAATTCAAATCCTAACTATTCAACTTCAAGAAATCTCACAAACTGCTGTTAAACCTTCACTTTACAAGGTCCTCAGTTCAAGTTTAAATCAACAAAACCATTTAAGGAACGAGGCGTGCCATGGGGAAGACTGAGATAATTATTATGTGCAGAGGTGCAATACTTCTCTCTGTACCTACTTTGTATGTATGTGTAAGAGATCAGGGGTGGGTGACATTGCATTTACTTCCAAGCATGTGTATAAGAATAAATAAACTTATGAAAGTTTGCTGCTGAAATTATTTAGCTCGAATATCTATTACAAGTGCTAAGATGCAACTTGGACTTAGACAAAAGAACATAAGATTCAGCCCAATGTAGCCGCTGGAAAAGGAGGTCTAATCATTGGAATCATAAAATAGTAAATGGCGTTGTTTTTGGTGACTTATACTAATTTCACTGCATTTTCACAAGTACAGACAATAATAAATTTCAATCTATTATAGAATTGAAACATGCATTAGTGTTTGGATCCACATACGCCAGTTATTCTAACTTGATGCTCCTCCTTGTTCTGTCCATTTTTCAATATTCCTTTCATTAAGTATCTAAAGCCTTTTAAAACAATTTACAGGTTCAATTTAAATAATGTAGTGTATAATTCTACATTCTAACCATTTCCTTCTTATGGAAATGTATTTTTTAATTAATCTTTCATTCTTTTTAGGATGATTTTAATTTATTTTATGCAGTCATTACCATTCCTGAGAAACAAAGCCAGTGAAGCAACTCTGTTGGTCTCAGCATTATTCTGGAGCTTGTTTTGTAGATTACCTATTTATATTAAGAAGACCTCCAAAGGTAGCACATCCCAGTTCTGCACAATGGGCAGGCATTATTTCAAAGCAAACTAAAACTGACAGCTGCAGAACTGTAAAACATCAAAACAAAAAGCAATCTGAATACAAAATGAATTAAGTAAACCTAAAGGAAGCAATGTACATGTGTACATTGGCTTTGTGCCAGTAAATAGAATTTGCTTATTGTGGGCTAATCCTTTCCATTTCTTTCTCTAGGTAATGGGAGTTTTGAATGTGCCATTGAAATTGACCTCTACCTCTTGCTGACCCCTTTTATCCTCTGGAGAGGAGCATTCTGAAGGGCAAACAGGGCAACCATCCACCCATCTACAACACATAGTCGAATCAGTCAAATTGCAACTGAGATGTGTGCTCTGTTACCCAATGGGCAGCTCACAGATTCTGTTCCCTACACTCCAATCTCTTGAGTTACACCAACATTTTTGTTTTTCTATTCCCCCAAACAGAAGTACAAACGTTAACACAGACATTTAATGGCAAATAAAATTTCTATCTCAGCTGCCCCACATACATGGGAGTGACTATATTCCTTCACATTTTCCCAGTGATCCATCAGAAGGTTGGATTTTTAACCCTGCTCCTGAGATTTGAGCACATGATCTATGCTGACACTTCAGTGCTGTATTGAGAGAGTATCATTCAAATAAAGAAGGGAGTATTGTATTGTTGCAAGTGACACTCAACATGGAGACATTTGGGGGTCCAAAGAATGCATAGGTTTTACTCCACCATATGTATATAAAGATTTAGCTCGAGAGAGAGAGAGAGAGAGACGGTTTAATGAACAAAGAGTTTTTTTATACAGTTTCTTATACAGTTTCCAGTATAGAATTTGTCATGTGACCATAAACCATATGAGACTATGACAGTAACGACTTCCCATTAGAAAACTGAACCAGTCGTCAGTAAGATAAATGTTTTATGCTGTAAGGCTAATCAAACACCTGCTGTTCCCACATCCAGTGACAATGTCCTGAAATTTAAAACATTCCTATTTTCCCATTTACAGCAACAATCTCTCTGTAAGGATCAAGTTTCTACTTTTACATACGTTATTGTGGTTACGACTCTGTTTGGCTAAATGGTTCATGTCTCCTTTCTGTCCATGCAGTTCTGAATTAAGTATATATTCAATATGCTTTCTTTTTAACTCTTAAAGCCTCAACCAGAGTTCACCATTTACCAGAAAAGCTGAAACCGATAACCTGTTCAATATCTCATTAGTATTTTGGAATCTTATAGGGTATAGGTTGATTGTTGCATTGCAAATGTTCCAACAATGAATATACTTCAAAGATATTTAATTGATTACAGAAAATGTGAGGTGTGATAAAAAATCATAAATGCAGGCCTTTTTTTGTTAGACATGCAATATGTTGTTGACACAAAAATAGAAATTGCTGGAAAAGCTTGGCAGGTCTGGCAGCATCTGTGGAAAGAAATCAGAGTTCTTGCTGATATGCTGTTGCACATTCATATTAGAAAACATTCATGTAAACTCATCATGTCTCCTCTCTGAGCTTGTTGCCCTGGCTCAACTCTGTCCTTGCAAACTGTCATCTCATTTCTAACTTTCCAAAGTTTTTATAAAAGTTGTCTTCCAAACCCATTCACACCATTGCTGGACCTCCATTCAGGTTCCCACCCCAACACAGTACTGAAATAGTTCATCATCAAATTCACAAATGACATCCTGGGTGATCTGCTTGACTCTTCGATACAATTGAGGGGACAAGACTTCTGTAAATTTTGCCCTTGTTCCCCAAACCTGGTCTGGTTATATGAAACTCTACTCCCACACCAAGTGGCTGACTTACTGGTTGTAAGTTACTCAACTAGCTGTTACAACAGAAAGGCAGGTGAAAATTGTAGGCCCGATTAGTGACACTACATACAGTCATAGAGATGTACAGCAGGGAAACAGACCCTTTGGTCCAACTTGTCCATGCCAACCAGATATCCCAACCTAATCTAGTCCCATTTGCCAGCACTTGGCCCATATTCCTCTAAACCCTTCCTGCATCTCACAAATAAAGATGTGAAACATGCACATTTGACAAAGAATAGGCTGGCCTTTGTCTAATTCCACCAAAAATAGCTGAGCGAGCCAGAACACTTTCTCCCTTGTCTTTTGGTTTAGGAAACAGGTCACTTTCACTTGGCATCTGAATGTGAAAATCCAAAATAGACAATAGACAATAGACAATAGGTGCAGGAATAGGCCATTCTGCCCTTCGAGCCAGCATCACCATTCATTATGATCATGGCTGATCATCCTCAATCAGTATCCTGTTCCTGCCTTATCCCCATAACCCTGGATTCCACTATCCTTAAGACCTCTATCTAAGTATCTAGAGACTTGGCCTCCACAGCCTTCTGGGGCAGAGCATTCCATACACCACCACTCTCTGCGTGAAGACGTTTCTCCTCAACTCTGTTCTAAGTGGCCTACCCCTTATTTTTAAACTGTGCTCTCTGGTTTGGGACTCACCTATCAGCGGAAACATGCTTCCTGCCTCCAGAGTGTCCAATCCTTTACTAATCTTATACATCTCAAACAGATCCCCTCTCAGCCTTCTAAACTCAAGCGTATACAAGCCCAATCGCTACAATCTTTCAGTGTAAGATAGTCCCGCCATTCTGGGAATTCACCTCGTGAACCTACGCTGCACTCCCTCAATAGCCAGAATGTCTTTCCTCAAATTTGGAGACCAAAACTGCGCACAATATTCCAGGTGCAGTCTCACCAGGACCCTGTACAGCTGCAGAAGGACCTCTTTGCTTCTGTACTTAATTCCTCTTGTTATGAAGGCCAATGAGCCCTGTATTCTCCTAACATCCTCCTCACATTTCACCCTGCCACCCAGCTTTGTGTCATCAGCAAGTTTGTTAATATTACTTTTAATACCTTCATCTATATCATTAATGTACATTGTAAAAAGCTGTGGTCCCAGCACTCATCCCTACGGCACACCACTGGTCACCGCCTGCCATTCCGAAAGGGAGCGGTTTATCACTACTCTTTGTTTCCTGTCAGCCAGCCAATTTTCAATCCAAGTCAGTATTTTGTCCCCAATACCATGTGCCCTAATTTTGCTCACTAACCTCCTATGTGGAACTTTATCAAAGGCTTTCTGAAAGTCCAGGTACACTACATCCACTGGATCGCCCTTGTCCATCTTCAGAGTTACATCCTCAAAAAAGTCCAGAAGATTAGTCAAGCATGATTTCCCCTTTATAAATCCATGCTGACTCTGACCTATCCTGTTACTGCTATCCGGATGTAATTTCGTCCTTTATAATTGACTCCAGCATTTTTCCCACCACTGAGGTCAGACTAACTGGTCTATAATTCTCAGTTTTCTCTTTCCCTCCTTTCTTAAAAAGTGGGACAACATTAGCCACCCTCCAATCCGCAGGAACTGATCCTGAATCTATAGAACATTGGAAAATGATCACCAACGCATCCACGATTTCTCGAGCCACCTCCCTGAGTACCCTGGGATGTAGACCATCATGTCCCGGGGACTTATCAGCCTTCAGACCTAACAGTCTCTCCAACACCATTTCCTGCCTAATATAAATTCCCATTGGTTCAGGTCCTTCAGCCACTGTTACCTCTGGGAGATTGCTCATGTCTTCCCCATTGAACACAGATCTGAAGTACCAATTCAACTCTTCTGCCATTTCTTTGTCCCCCGTAATATATTCACCCGTTTCTGTCTTCAAGGGCCCAATTTTAGTCTTAACCATTTTTTTTCTTTTCACATACCTAAAAAAGCTTTTACTATCTTCCTTTATATTTTTGGCCATATCCATACTGACCTTCGTACCTTATTTTTTCTTTGCGTATTTCCTTTTTAGTTATCCTCTGTTGTTCTTTAAAAGCTTCCCAGTTCTCCGTTTTCCCACTCATCTTTGCTATGTTATAATTTTTC
>NC_057738.1:8079810-8102896 GCF_004010195.1 Chiloscyllium plagiosum | reverse complement strand
TTAACTTCCCTCATCAGCCACGGCCACCCATGCCTCCCCTTAGGATCTTTCTTCCTTTTTGGAATGAACTGATCCTGCATCTTCTGCATTATACCCAGAAATACCTGCCATTGTTCCTCCACTGCCATCCCTGCTAGGGTATTGCACCATTGAACTTTGGCCAGCTCCTCCCTCAGCTCCATAGTTCCCTTTATTCAACTGAAATATTGTCACTTCCGATTCTACCCTCTCCCTTTCAAACTGCAGATTAAAGCTTATTGTCTTGTGGTCACCACCTCCGAATGGCTCCTTTACTTCGAGGTCCCTGATCAAATCCGGTTTGTTGCACAACACCAGATCCAGAATTGCTTTCTCCCTTGTAGGCTCCAGCATAAACTGTTCTAAGAATCCATCTCAGAGGCACTCCACAAACTCCCTTTCTTGGGGTCCAGTACCATCCTGATTCTCCCAGTCTACCTGCATGTTGAAATCCCCCATAACGACTGTAATAATATTTTTGCGACAGGCCAATTTCAGCTCCTTATTCAACTTACACCCTACATCCAGACTACTGTTTGGGGGCCTGTAGATAACTCCCATGAGGGTCTTTCTACACTTAGAATTTCTCAGCTCTATCCATACTGACTCTACATTTCCTGATTCTAAGTCCCCCCGAGCAAAAGTTTCATGTGAGATATATAAGTGTGCATGCCTGTGTGTATGAAGGCCTTGTTGGTGCAAACCCATTTCTGGAAACCAAGCTGCAACATCTCAGGGCACCAGTCACATGCACCAACATCCACAGAGATTACATCCACTATGTGCAATTGTCTATAAACCTTCATGGCATATTTCCTGTTCGTTTACAAGCACTTCAGTGGTACCTATGATTGGGATGTTGTGGCAAGGACATAGTGCACTCAGGGACAGACATTCAATTCATGAACTGGATCAGGCTACATCTCCAGGCTCATCATCTGCGGTGACTCTGAGCTTTTTAGCAAAACCAGTAAGATTGCTATGGTTTTCAGCACCCTTCAGTCAAGTCACGATAACTTTTGATCAGGAGGTTCTTGCACAGAACATAAGATTGAGCCCCTTAATTCTGCTCTGCCATTTCATAGAATCATCTTAGCCTCAACTCCACTTTCCTGCCCACTCCCCATAACCCTTTAACCCATTGTTAATTAAAAACCAGTCTGTTTCTTCCTTAAATGTATTCAGTGTCCTGGATTTCACTGCATTCTGGGAGTAGTGAATTTCATGGATTGCGACAGCGAGAGCTGCTCTTGGTTTTGAGGGTTTTTTCAGCGCTCAGCTGGATTTACTCATTTCCTTGCGGCAGATCTTTTTGCAACAAGTTTTGCGTTGTTTTGGGAACTTTTAAAAAAAGATCAAAAACAAAGATACTTTCAAAGGGAGGAAGGAGAGATTGTTCTGGGAGAACGACCATGTAGGAAGGTCGGAGACTCAGGAATTGCAGAAGGTTCAGAGTTTCGCTTTTTGTGAAGCAGCTAACAGGTCTAGTTTCACAGGTGTCAGACGGAGAAATTGTACGAGAGCTTTGGAGATTGGATTTCACTGAAACAACAAAAAGCAGTGCAGTTTCATAGCTGACATGGGAGGTCTAATATCCAGCTTCATGTGCAACAGTAGAGTACTCAGTGATTTTTATTTAAATCACTGCCTGAAACTATAGGAGAAGAGGACAACCTTTGGTTTTTTAGTCTGATCAGCTAAGAGTTTGATTTTAAGACTTATGTAACTTCTAAATCTTAATTTTTATTGTAAATCTATAATAATAAGGTGAGGGAATTTTTTTTCTTTTTTTTATACTGTGATCGCTCTCTTGACTGGAAGGGGACCTATATTTGCTAGTTCTATGGGAGGCTTTAATCTAGTAAGGGGCATGTAGGAATCAAATCGAGGCTGGTACAGTAGAGAAAGAGAGCAAGTCAAATAGTCAAGACAGACAAGAGCTTGGCACAGAATAAGGTAGGATTGATAAATTAAAATGTATTTACTTCAATGCAAGAGGCCTGACGGGTAAAGCAGATGAACTCAGGACATGGTTGGGAAGATGGAATTGGGATATCATAGCGATTGCAGAAATGTGGCTCAGGGATGGACAGGACTGGCAGCTTAATGTTCCAGGGTATAGATGCTATAGGAAAGATGGAAAAGGTGTCAAGAGAGGAGGGAAGTGATGTTCTTGGTTAGGGATAACATTATTGCTGTACTAAGGAAGAATATTCCTTGGAGATCATCCAGTAAAGTTATATGGGTGGAACTGAAAAATAAAAAAGGGATGATCACTGGTTGGGATTGTTTTAGGCCACCTCAGGAATCAACAGGAAATTCAGAAGCAAATATGTAAGGAGATCTCAGCTATCTGTAAGAATAATAGGGTTGTAATGGTAGGGGATTTTAACTTTCCAAACATAGACTGGGACTGCCATAGTGTTAAGGGCTTGGATGGAGAGGAATTTGTTAGGTGTGCACAAGAAAACTTTCTTATTCAATATGTGGCTGTACCTTCAAGAAAAGGAGCAATACTTGACCTTCTCTTGGGAAATTAAGCAGAGCAAGTGACAGAGGTGTCAGTGGGGGAGCACTTTGGGGCAAGTGATCATAATTCTTTCAGTTTTAAATTGTAATGGAAACGATAGGGCTGATCAAAAAGTTAAAACTCTAAATTGAGTAAGGCCATTTAGACAGGAATTTTTAAAAGTTGATTGAGGGAGGTTGTTCACAAGTAAAGAGGTAGTTGGGAAGTGAGATAACAAGAGTTCAAAGACAGTATGTTCCTGCTAGTGTAAAGGGCAAGGCTGGTTGGTGTAGGGAATGCTAGATGCCTAGAGAAGTTGAGGCTCTGGTTCAGAATAAGAAGGAAAAAATGTCAGATATAGACAGCAGGGATCGAGTCAATCCCTAGAAGAGTATAAAGGCAGTAGGAGTATACTTAAGGGAGATCAGGACGGCAGAAAGGAAACATGAGATATCTTCGGCAAATATAGTTAAGGAGAATCCAATGAAATTCTATAAATACATTAAGGGCTAAAGAGTAATTTGGGAGAGAATAGGGTCCCGTAAAGATTAACATGGCCATTTGTGTGCAACTGCAAGAGATGGGTGAGACACTAAATGAATATTTCAAGTCAGTATTTACTTTGGAGAAAGATATAGAAACCAGGGAACTTGGAAAAATAAATAGTGATGTCATGAAAAGAGTTCATTGTCCAGAAGAGGAGATGTTGGAGATCTTAAAACACGTAGAGGTTGATAACTCACTAGTACCTGATCAGATGCTTCTCAGAACTTTGTGGGAAGCTAGGGAAGAGATTGCCGGGCCCTTTGTTGAGATATTTATATCATCAACGTCCGTGGGTAAAGTGCCAGAAGACTGGAGGTTGTCTAATGTAGTGCCATTGTTTAAGAAAGGCTGTAAGGAAAAGCCAGGGAACTATAGACCGGTGGGCCTTACGTCAGTGATGGATAAGTTGCTAGAAGGAATTCTGAGGGACAGGATTTACATGCATTTGGAAAGGCATTGACTGATTAGGGATAGTCGACATGGCTTTGTGCATAGGAAATTGTGTCTCACTAACCTGAATGAGTGTGTTTAAGAGGTGACTAAGAAGATTGAAGAAGGAAGAACGGTAGATTCAGTCTATTTGGATATCAGCAAAACATTCAACAAGGTTCCTCATGCTGGACTAGTTAGTAAGGTTAGATCAAATTGGATCCAGGGGAGCTAGCCAATTGAATATAAAATTGGTTTGATGGTAGGAGACAGAGGGTGGTAGTGGAGGGTTGCTTTTCAGACTGGAGGGCTGTGGCCAGCGGTGTGCCACAGGGTCAGTGTTGGTCTCTTGCTTTTCAACATTTACATAAATGATTTGGATGTGAATATAGGGGGTTTTGGTTAAAAGGTTTGCAGATGTCATCAAAATAGGTGGTGTAGTTGACAATGAAGAAGGTTATCACAGAGTACAGCTGTGAGGCAGCAGTGCTAACCACTGTGCCACCGTGCCGCCCACAATAAAGGTTTTGGTTAAAAGGTTTGCAGATGTCATCAAAATAGGTGGTGTAGTTGACAATGAAGAAGGTTATCACAGAGTACAGCAGGACCTTGAACATATGGGCTAATGAGCTAAAGACTGGCAGATGGAGTTTAATTTAGATAAATATGAAGTGTTTCATTTTGGAAAAGCAAATCAGGGCAGGACTTTCGCATTTAATGGCAGGGCCCTTGAGAATGTTGTATAACAAAGAGATGAGGGGGACATTCCCTTGAAAGGGAATTTGCAGGTAGACAGGGAGGTGAAGGTAGCATTTGGCAATATTGCCTTCATTGGTCAGAACATGGAATATAGGAGTTGGGATGTGATGTTGAGGCTGTAGAGGACATATGGTGGGGCTACATTTAGAATACTGCATACAATTCTGCTTGCCCTTGTAAAGGAAGAATGTTGATAAACATGAGAGTATGCAGAAAAGATTTATAAGAATGTTGCCAGGACTGGAGGGTTTGGGTTATGGGGAGAGGGTGAATACGCTGGAGCTTATCAGAGGCTGAAGGTTTACTTTATAAAGGTTTATAAATCATGGGGAGCATGGATAGGATCTTTTTCCTAGGGTGAGGGAATCCAAAACTGGAGGGTATAGGTTTAAGGTGAAGTGGAAAAATTTAAACAGGACCTGAAGGGTAAGTGAGTTTTGAGAAGATTCGTAGCTGAGGTTGAGGTTCTGATTGTAGGTTTGCTCACTGAGCTGGAAGGTTCGTTGTCAGTCGTTTTGTCACCATACTAGGTAATATCATCAGTGAGCCTCTGGATGAAGCACTGGTGGTGTAGCCTGCTTTCTATTTATATATTTGGGTTTCCTTGGGTTGGTGATGTCATTTCCTATACCACATGTCATTTCCTGCTGAGGGATAAATGGGAGGGAGGACTCTCCTGTTCCTTGGATGCTGCCTGATTGGCTGTGCTTTTCCAGCACCACACGTTTTGACTATCACAGGACCAGGAAAGGAAAATTTCTGCATCATATGACTTGCATGTAAAATGGCATTTTTTTTTGGATTGTGTGTCCACAGGGGCACTGTGATGGAAATTCAGGGATAAAGTAACGAATTCTTCACAGACCACACGGGAGAAAAATGGCTGTTGAGATTCTCCCTTGCATGCATTTTCTTCATTTTCCTCAACCTCTTCATACTTCTGCTTACTGTACAGCTGATGGCAATTGTGACTCAGGATCTGACAGTTGTCCAGCATCTTGAATCTTGATACCAAATCTTGAGTACGTAGTGCTCTTTTAGAGTGGTACAGACAACAAAAGTGCTTCAGCTCCCAAACATCTGCTCTGATACCTTTCTCATGGCAGCTTGGATTTCATTGTATCCATGGTATCTTGTTTGTGTTTGTTGCACTGTCCCCCGCTGTGGTTCATCGAGTGACTCAAATGCAGTGGCCTGCATGATTTGATTCCTTTGTTCAAACAGCAGTGAGACATTAAGGGAGTGAATTTCAACATAGTGCAAAGTCGAAATTGGTACTCGCAACGCAGTATTTATGCTGTCTATTACACCCTAAACCATAGTGAAGCCAGTTAAAATGAATGCTTACTCTGCTGAACTCTCCCTGTGAGATTGAAATTTAGTCGCCTCTTTTTGAACTAAAAGCGCAGTGACCTATTGTATGCAATCTTATTTCAATGGCAAACAAAGCTGTTGCAAAATATTTCCAGTTGCTATCTGTGTGGAGACAGATGTACAAAATTTCATCGTTACAGGCTTTGACAGCTACTGGCAAAACAAACCTGGACCCAGTCAAGATGTCTCATATACAAAGTTCCGAAGAGAGAATTGCTTCCTGCATAACCTGGGTCAATATGAGCTCCTTACCCCCTCCTCCACCTGCACCTTGTTCAGCTGTGCTGCACCATTTGTTCATTCTCCAAATCATGCTGCATGTCATGAGAAATGCCTACAGGGATATTCATGTCTGAGAGAAACTAACTTGTGGAGATGTCTTCAGCATGCACTCCACTGCTCTAACCATATACAGAGGAACCTTGATTATCCGAACAAGATGGGCAGGCACTATTTCATTCAGATAATTAATTATTTGGTCAATTGATTCAATGCCTGTCCTCTGGGGCTCAGAGTTTTCTGAAGTTTCCTTTTTTCCTCCCTTTGCCTGCCTTACTCCCTCTCTCTGTCTTCAGGGTTTGTTTCTGAGCAGAGACACACTTGTGTGTAAGGGACCTGCAGCATTGCTGAAGTCTCCCACATCCTACCCCCCCCCCCCCCGCCAATCAGTTCAATGGGACTGACAGAGCAAGCACTTGCTAAGTCCACTCCCCGTCCAGGAGACGAGGCAGCAGCACACCACATGCAAGGTTCCACCCCCACCCCAGTCCAGAATAAATCAAGCAGTATGTAATCTGAAGGTTGATGATCTCTTTAAAAAAAGTAGTCTTTACGCTGTTTAAAGCATATTCGTTGGAAAAGGCTAAGAGAGGAATGGGATTTTCTCTTGCCTAGTGATGTGGGCAGGTTGAAGAAAGTGCTTTTAATTTGTGGCTGGCACTTCCAGATAAACACACCCTCCACAACATCCTCCCCCAACCTTTTCATCTCAACATTTATTTCTGGACAAGGGGGTCTGTGGACAACCTTCTCAACCTTGTCATCATTTAAAGCCCTGGCCGCTGAGAGCCTCAGTTCATGACTGGCCCCATTAACTGCCTCTTGCTACGTGAGAGATTTGGGCTGTTTTCCAGGCAGAGCACACTGGGTTGGAGGTGGGAGAGAGGCTTCCATTTGCCCCATTCTGGAGGCAGATGGCAGGTAGCAGAGTGTTGCTGAACACCTCTTTCTTTGCTCCCCTATGCCACCCCCCAAGATCCCTCTCCTAAGAGAATCCACTCCCTACTTGTCATTGCAGGCCTTCATGGCTGCACAGTCCAAGCCTCTAGCAACTCTCTCCAGCTCCCCAAGGATCCCAGTCTCTGATTTACTGGCAGATTCTGGTGACATGACACTCAGTGATAAGCAGAGAAGACTGCCAGCCAGCTTTTCAGTCATTGACTGCAACTTGATATGATTGGTTTCCTCCCTGGTGAGGGTGAGGGTCAGTTGTGCCTGAAGATGCCCACCCTCATTTAGTGCAGAGTTCACTTAACTTCAGTCTTGGAGCTCTAAAATGGCAGCACCAATGCAAACTCCCTATTGCTGCTGAGTGACATAATGACTCGTTTGCTATGCAAACCTTTCGTGACCTTCACTTCACCTTCACCAATCCAGTGGTAGGATTCGCTGCACAAGTGTGCTCACTCACATTGCAGATGTTCTTTTCGAGTTTTGACAGCACATGTATAACCCCAAAAGGTTGCTAATGAATATCTTTTCTCATCTGTAGAAATGGTTTTCTTCATAGATAAGGACAAAGAAAATGAATTAAAATATTTCCAAGCATCAACTCCATTTGACTATCACTATAATAGTTTATTATTCTCCAATATCATAGATTTCATAGCAATAATGTAATATGATGAGACAGTTAAAACAAACAGAGCAAATTTTAATGCAAAACTATAATAATTACCCTAACTACTTGATGAAAACAGAACTTATATTCCAATTAATTCTTCTGGTAAAGTCAGATGAGTTGCAAGTGAAATAAGCAGAAATTCAGCAATCACCATTGGTATGCTAACAGACTGACTGTTATAACTGCAGCTTTCACTGGCAGCATATCAAACGCTTCTTAATGTATTACTGAGTGCAAATTGGTATTGTAACTGTAGGATGACTGATGTTCTGAGAGGCACTACTGAATATCACTGCCTGATGCATATGTCCTTTATCTTTTCTTAAAATATCCTTAGTATTTCACAAAGAATTTATTTTTGGGAGCGCACACTTACTTTTATTCTTAATTGCACAAGTCGGCCAACTGAATTCACATAAACATTCTGTCAAAATGCACAGACAGTGCTTTACATCTAAGATGTGAAAATGTTTGGATGGAATTTGATCTCTGTATATCCACACTCCAATTATGGTCTGCTGTAATCTTTCGATTTACATCAATGTTGAAATGAAAGCCTAAAGTCAAACCTTTGCATGCAATTTCAAAAGCCCCGATCCATTCATTTTTTTTTAATATAAGTTTTGAATTGCCCTTTTGGAGAATTAACTTATCACACCCGCCTCTCCTCTTACACTAGTAATACTTTGGTGCTTCTATGATCGTGGGTAGTGCTGCCTGTATAAGTGTGATATTAAATGTTTGACAGGAAAGATTACATTCTGTGACAGTGTGAAGTACTCCATTGCATGGTTGTCTCATTGGTTTAGTTTCAGTCCAAGACAGAGCGCAAGCTCTGACTTCTGGATTTTTCCATCCTTGTTTACGTCACAGTGGCGCAAGAGAATTTCACGGAACTTGTCCAGGTCAACTCCAGTAATACTCGACTGAACAAAACAAGAAAAAAGATGAGTTTATTATAAGAGTAACAATGCTATCGTGTTTACAATGCCTCATAACCGCTTTAATTATATATCTCTATCCTTTTGCATAAGTCACGCACTTCTGTTAGTATGCTGAGGAGGTTCCCATCCATAACAGGCAGGGGGTTTCTTATAGTCTTATTATAAAAAAATGCATAACATCAACACTATTTTATGTCAATCAAGCTTCAGCAAATTTCAACCAGATATGATGACTATCCAGGTTGCTAAGTGTTGTGTTGAATTTGGCAGTAAGTTTAAAAGAAACTTTTAGCAAATTGATTCAGATGTTGGAAGGCCATTTTTGCAATATCGTTATTCATTTTCTCTAGCTGACTCAGGTTCTTTGTGAACCTGTGTCAATTGGTATAATTGTGCCAGCATCAATGGGCTCAGTCCAAGGGAAATTCCCTACTTGACAAGCTTGATAAGTTGCATGAGACACAGAGTGTGTTGGTATCTAGCAGTCCACATCGGAAGACAGTGTGATTCCACCTTATCATGGCAGCAGATAATTTTCCTCTGTATTCTCAGAGGAAAATTTGACAGCGAACCTTTAGTTCATAGATAATGATCACATGCCACACCACCTCCTATCAAAATTTGATTGACTGTCCAAAATAGAATTAATCATCTTTGCAAGTTATGTTGGATCAAACTGGTAGGGACTGTGGAGAACTATTTGCAGAGTCTACATATACAGAAAGCCAGATCCTGAATATTCCCGAAATGAGCGACCCATTTGCCCTCCCACCAGGCTATCCATTTGGTTAGTAAAAACCCAAAAGCACTGCGGATGCTGCAAATCAGAATCAAAAACAGAAATTGCTGGAAAATCTCAGCAGGTCCAGCAGCATCTGTGGAGAGAAATCAGAGTTAGCGTTTGAGATCCAGTAACTCTTTGTCAGAACTCCTTTTGGTTAAGTTGTAGGTAGAAGACAGCCACAGATTGTCAATGGCCTCCTGTGGCTGAGATCGGCAGTATCTTCGCATCACTAAGTTCCTTAGTCATTTTTAAGTCTCATCCAGACCCTTCTTACTCCTTATAAATATTGTAGCTTTAAAAGAGAATTCTGGCAAATAAAATACTTTGCAAAGTTGACCCAAGTTATAATCTAAAGATTATTTAAAGTGGAACTAATTCTAAAATGAAATAAAGTTTATTTTTAAACCAATCTGAGAGGGTGAATGCAATATTCAGAGCTGATGACAGCTGCTTCCTTTCTCAGTCACAAGAAGTGAATGAATACACTAGCAACATAAGCATTTGTTACATTAGTTAACTTGTAATGCCGGCATTCATTACAATTTGTTTACAATTAAAGCCAGAATTTATTATTAGTTAACCAGCAAGGCCTATATTTATTGCACAAATTCATTAACAAGACCAGTGCTATAGCATCCTCAACTGAGGCTGGTGGTGTGCCTTTTTCTTGAACTGCTAGTTTGTGAGAGGACAGTGCACCTACAATGTCTGGTATCACCAATGTACATCTTATCATATTTATAACTGGTGTGTTAACTGCCAATGAAATTGTTGTTAATTTAGTATTAATAACATTTCCTCCTTTCCTGCAAAACCCTTGAAATGTTGCTTGGCCCTTCTGAAGTCATGAAGTATTGATTGTTTGAGGCTTTCATCTCAAGACACTGAGATTTGCATAAAAGCAACTATACACTCTTATGTTGCTATATCAGGTCAGTTCATGAAATTTCAGTTAATATTGTTCAAGGTATTTTTGAAAACAAAATTTGTAAAAGCTAAAGTCACCATCACCCTAGGGGACCACAGGGCTACTCTGTCCGAAAGATGGTGACTAACAGTGAAGTTAATCTGAGGGTCACCATGCCTCAGGTTATGGAATGGGTTGAGAAGATATAATCTTCATGACAACCTTAGCTGGTGTGGAAATTGAACCTATGCTATTGGCATCACTCTGCATTGCAAATCTATCTATATGCTGAAATGTGGAGATTTAAGCTTGGTGATCTTTGGAATACCTCACTGCAGATATATCTGACTAATCACTGGAGAAGAAGTAACTTGTATTCACTGCATACATGCCCTTTCTCCAGTAACTGATTAGTTCTACTTTTGTTAGTGCACAACATATTAGATTTGGAGACGCCAGTGTTGGACTGGGGGGTACAAAGTTAAAAATCACAGAACACCAGGTTACAATCCAATAGTATATACTCCACAACCACCTGATGAAGGAGCAGCATTCCAAAAGTTAATGTTTCCAAATAAACCTACTGGACAAAACCTGGTGTTCTGTGATGGCCTTCTTATGCACTAATATACTTATCTTGTTGATGAATTAACGTAATAAGTACCAGCCTTGTTAGTGAACTAATGTAAAACATTACTAGATAACTAATGTAAAAAAAACCTCACCTTATTGGTAAACTAAATTCTCCAAGAACTAATGTAAGAAACTTTTTCTCAAAAATCAGATCTTGATGCGTAATTTGAATAATCTTTCTCAAATGCCTCAGGAATGAATATTTATTATTTTATCCGATTTATAAAGGACTAGAGAAGTACTGAAAGGAGGAAATACTGCTTTCCTTTTTATTATACTATCAATACTCTAACAGTGAGGAATTGAAATTGAAATTTTGATTGATGTGAGCAGCTATATGTTTTAAACAGATTTTTATTAAAAAATGATATATTAATTCACTTTGCTGTAAACTCACCTTCACCAACTCCATCATATCCTTAACAAATCCATCTACTTCAGGACCTTCCAGAGCTCCTGTTTTACTCTACAATAAAGCAAACAGTTGGGAATCAACAAAAAGGTTTGGTGATAATGTATTAAAGTTCAGATAAAGAAGGCTTTGCAGTTCATTCAATCACATCCTTCTGGAATACCATCCATTACCTTTTCAGAAAGTGTTCAGAAATACACACTAGTACAATCTACTCAAGCTATTTTATCATGCTTCTTTTTACAAAACAGTAACTTTGCTTATTTATGGCTCTGACTTAATAATTGGCAATCAGAAACCAGATTCACAGCAGAATGATATATCTAGATTCAGTAACGTGTTCGTGGGGAGGGCTTTAGCCAATAGCCTATCCAGGGTCTTCTCTCAATACAGGTGAAAGAGTTTTAACAAACACTTCCATGCTGCCATGGTGATAACCACAGCTGATGACCTGTCAGGAAACAGACATCTATCTATTAGATGTCAGCAAATCACCAGACCGATTTCATTCCAATTCCTCTTTGCTGGTCCATTGGGCAGCATTTTTAACCAAGAGAACCCACTTGCAGGATTGGGGATGGTGGGAATGTCGCCTGTAGGGTGGTACAGCTGATGTAGAATGTAAGGGAAGTGGGCTTTGCTGTGATTGTTTAGTCTCATTCGCAAGGCTCCCAACCAGTTATATAGTTTAGGAATGTTGATGGCCCACTCATGTGAATGGAAAGATTTAAATTTAAAGGGATTCTAACAAGAATATGTGTAGCTACATTCTAGAGTTATTTGAGAGTGAGAGACAAAAGGGAGAACAGGTCCAGGAATGAAATGCCAGGCTACCTTAAGCACAATCCCCAATTCTGTGTACCCTTGCTCTATCTTCATTCCATGGCCCATCATCACCTCCCTGCTGCCAAAGAGCTGGAAAACACTCTGCTGAGGTGCTGTATAGCCATGGGAAGTCCTTCCTCTATCCTATGTGTAGACCACGGGTGTGGGAAAGCAAGTGTTTAATTGTCTGCCATATCTGATTCGCCATGGACATGAATATTGGTGTCAATTTGAGACTCAGTGTTGGTGGCAGATTGCTCCAATCTTTCTCCAAAGGTTAACAATACCATTGGAAAAATGAGAGAGAGAAATAAGTGGCTGCAAGGTTTTGTTGTTCTGAGGTGTGCTGCACAGGAGAATGCAGGGGCAGTCAGAGTTTGAGGGTTGACACCTGAAAGGGGTTTGACAATCATATTTCCTGAATTCCTAAGGTCATTGAGCTTCTTTTAACCTGGACCTGCTTCAGTCTTCAGGAAATAACATATCTCTGCAGGCCTCACAGCCCACAGAGAAAATCCCAGTGATCTTATTGAAACAGAAAACATTCTGAGAGAATTGACACTGTGGATGCTGGAAGGCTATTTCTCTTTGTAAGGGAGTTTAGGAGAATATTGATGGGCTTATCGGTGAAAAATGGAATCCAATCCAATCCAGGACAAACAAGGCAAGGGAATACATAGAGTCATGGAGATGTACAGCACAGAAACAGACCCCTCAGTCCAACTCGTCCGTGCTGACCACGTATCTTAAATAAATCTAGTCCCATTTGCCAGCATTTGGCCCATATCCCTCTAAACCCTTCATTTTCTTATATCCATCCAGATGCCTTTTACATGTTGTATTTGTACCAGCTTTCATCACTTCGTCTGGCAGCTCATTCCATACACACACCACTCTCTCTGTGAAGAATTTGCCCCTTAGGTCCCTTTTAAATCTCTTCCGTCTCACCTTAAACCTATGCCTCAAGTTTTGGACTCCCCCACCCCAGGGAAAAGACCTTGCCTATTTATTCTATCCATGCACCTTATGATTTTAAAAGGTCGCCCCTCAGCCTCCAATGCTCCAGGGAATATAGCCCCATTCTATTCGGTGTCCCACTATTCGCTCAAACCTTCCAACCATGGCAACATCCTTGTAAATCTTTTCTGAACCCTTTCAAGTTTTGCAACATCCTTCCTATAGCAGGGAGACCAGAATTGCACACAGCATTCCAAAAGTGGCCTAACCATTGTCCTGTACAGCCGCAACATGATCCCCAACTCATATACTCAATGCTCTGACCAATAAAGGAAAGCATACCAAACACCTTCTTCACTATCCTATCTACCTGTGACTCCACTTTCAAGGAGCTATGAACCTGCACTCCAAGGTCTTTTTGTTCAGCAACACTCCCCTGGACCTTACCATTAAATGTATAAGTCCTGCCCTGATTTGCCTTTCCAAAATGCAGCACCTCACATTTGTCTAAATTTAACTCCATCTGACACTCATTGGCCCATCGGCCCAGCTGATCAAGCTCATTGTACTCTGAGGTAATCTTCTTCACTGTCCACTACTTCTTCAATTTTGTTGTCAACTAGAAACATACTAACCATACCTCCTATGTTCACATCCAAATCATTCATATAAGTGACAAAAAGCAATGGATTCAGCACCAATCCTTGTCACACACCGCTGGTCACAGGCCTCCAGTTTGAAAAACGAGGAGCAGTAGGACGCTGGGGAGCACTGAGGATCAGTGTGAATGTCCATCAGTCCCATAAGATAGCAGAACAGGTCGATAAAAAGGTGAAGGATACATGTGGGATACTTGTCTATATTATCATAGAGTTATGTTGGACCGACATAAAATGTTGGTTAGACCACAAGTTGAGTACTATGCATAGTTCTGGAATCCACATTATAGGAGGGAGGTGATACCACTGGAGAGAGTGCATTGGAGATTTACCAGGATGTTGTCTAGGCTGGAGAATTTCAGTTTTGAAGGAGGTTTGTACAGAATGGAGTTGTTTTCCTTGAGGGGTGACAATGACTGAGATATATAAAATTATGAGGAGCATTAACAGAGTAGATGGAAAGAAAGGTTTTTCCCCTTGGTGGAGGGAGCAATGACCAGGGGCATTAATTGAAGATAAGGGGCAGGCGGTTTAGAGTGAATGTGAGGGAAAACTATTTTCACCCAGAGGGTGGTGGGAATTGAGACTCAGTGCCCGTAAGGGTGTTAACGGCCAATAACCTTATAACATTAAAGTAGTATTTATATGTGCACTTGCAATGCCAAGGCAAACAATGCTATGGGCCAAGTATTGGAAATTAGGATTAGAATAGCTAAGTGCCTATTTTTGACAGGTTCAGACTCAATGGACTAAGGCCATCCAAACCATATTTGTGCTGTAGATCTCTATGACTCCATGATCTTTCTGAATGGTGGGCAAATGGCCTATTCCTGCTCCTATTTCTGGTGTTTTCATGATCTAAAAGTGGCAACTCATTAGCACATAGCAAGATCCTATGAATAATGAACATGATTATAGGTGTCATATGTTAGGTGTTGATTAAAATTGATTAGATTTCTTTCAGCATGGAAGCAGGCCCTTCAGCCCAACAAGTCCACACCGATCCTCCGAAGAGTAACCCACCCAGACCCATTCCCATACCCTATATTTACCCCTGACTAATGCACTTAACACTATGGGCAATTTAGCATGGCCAATTCACCTGACCTGCACATCTTTGGATTGTGGGGAGGAAACCGGAGCATCCGGAGGAAACCCACGCAAACACAAGGAGAATGTGCAAACTCCACACAGACAGTTGCCCGAGGGACCCTGGTGCTGTGAGGCAGAAGTGCTAACCACTAAGCCACCGTGCCACCCCAAATAAATTCATCTGAGACTCTGTACCTAAAATTCAATTGATTTTCAATTTTTTTTGGAAGTATATGTGTGCACTTACAAACATAAAACACAAATACTTCAGAGTAAAGTATTTAAGAAAGAAAATAAAACCCACCACATCATAATGAGAAAAAATCTTCTCAAAATCCTTCCGTCTGTCCTCCAGGCTACAGGCCTAAGTACAAGGGTAAGACAAAAATCAAATCTTTCCTTTGCAAGATAAATGGAATGCTTGAATTGCCAAAATTCTGGCACCCAATCTTGAAAGTTTTACCAATATATGACTGTACTGAGTTGGCTTCAATATTACTCCATATTTTGATCCTATTTGATTTCACTATGACTGTTTTTTTATTATTTTTCTACTTCCTGTTACCTGTAGTCCTTCCCCTTCAATCTGAGCTCCCTCTCAGCTCCTTATCTTCTTGCGAATCTAGTTTAAATTCTTCTCAACTGCACGAGCAAACATACCTGGGAAGATGTTAGACCTGGTCTGCAAAGGTACAACCCCTCCATCCTATACAATTCCCATCTTCTCCAAAATTAGCTCAGAAATCTGACGGCCTCTCTCCAACACCAATTCTCCAGCCATGTGTTCAAATGCTTAATTCTCGCACCCTCACTGTCAGATGGCACAGAGATTAATCGTGTTTTTACTCCATTTAAACTCTTGACTTTTAATCTCTTTCCAACCTTAGCTCCCTAAAAGCTGCTTTTCAGGCCTTATCACTCTTGCTAAATCATTGGTACCAGTATAGACCATGATTTCTGGCTGCTCACTTCCATCCAGAATAGCGTCCTGCAGTCACTCTGTGACATCCTTGAACCTGGCACCAGGAAGGCAACAGCTCAAACAAGAAATACACCTGCAGTCTGTGTAATGTCTATCTCTTCCCCTAATTAGTAAATCCCCTCTCCCCTCTTATGATTGCTCTTCCACTCTTTGACCTCCTGACCTGTGTAATTGCGCCACTGATAGTGCAATGTATTTGGCTTGGCTATACTTCATTGAGGAATCATCACTTTCACCAGTATCCAAAATGGCACATCAATTAGTGAGTGAGATCGTCTCAGGAACACCCTCACTACCTACCTGGTTTTCTTGGACTCTCTCAAAGTTACCGTTCATTCTCTGCCAGCATGCTCCTAATCTGTGGTGTGGCTACCTCTCTAAAATGTGCTCACACATAGCTGTCTGACTCATCGATGCACCACTGTAGCAGAGGCTGTCATTCGAATTCTGAAGCTTGGAAGTTAAGCTTTTGCTGCTGTTGACACTTTTGTGCAGATGTGTTTGTCCATGCCTTTCCATAAGTCACAGGTTGCATATTCTGTCTGGCTGAACTGCCCTCCTCTACCTAAACTTTATAATTATTCATTACATGTAAAATAATTTGAGGAGAAAGTGAGGTCTGCAGATGCTGGAGATCAGAGCTGAAAATGTGTTGCTGGAAAAGCGCAGCAGGTCAGGCAGTATCCAGGGAACAGGAGAATCGACGTTTCGGGCATAAGCCCTTCTTCAGCCAGCTATTCACCAATCAGGTTCTTAGCTTTTACCAAGTAAGAACCAACTACTGGAGGGTGAAAAAGGGTGAAAAAGAAACAAGACTATCCTTCGACCATTGCTCCAACTCCTCTAGTCATTAAACTCCCAGCTTCATACTTAGTCCAAGATGCACTCCCTGTAAGGTACACTCAGACCCAATATTGATACTACCTAATAATCAGAGGGGAGTCAGCTCTGTTGCAGCTACTGAAAGCAAATGAGATACTTTCCAATCAATCTGTTCGGAGATGTTATTAGACACTTCTGGAGCAGAAAGGAGCTGAACGCAGGGCTCCTAGTACCACTGCACCACACGAGAGTCCTTCTGAAAGATTAGAGCAGCTTTTAAATTAGTTACAGTTACTTTTCTAAAAAGATCTTGTTTATACCTGCCTCAGGCTAGGGGGCTCTTACGATGTAGTGGTAGTGTTCCTTCCTCTGAGCCAGGAGGCCCAGATTCTAATCTCAGAGGTATATGTAGTAACATCTCTGGACAGGTTGATGAAAGTATCTATCTACCTAAGGCTGGAAAGACATAACCTCAAACAGTAAATTACACATCAGATTAGATTTTAAAGAGATAATGTTCAGATGCCCTCATTTACCAAACTCCCAATTTCTCACTCAGTCCAAGCCAACTCTGTACACTTTGTACACTAACAGGCCATGAAATTGCTCACATGTAAGTACTCTGTTACTTCAGTCAGGCTGCAGAACAGTAATATAAAAGCTTTCCCTACTAGAAAAGTTGAACTTACATCCATTTTGAACTGCAGAAGGAAATTTTCTTCCAGTGATAGAATCCTTCAAAAGACAGAAAAGAAATCAAATCCAAATCATAAAGCAATTATCAACATCAGTTACAATTCTCTTCATTAAAGACTCATGGTATTACAATACTAAAACTAAGGCAGGTGGATCAGGTAAGAAAGAACACAACAGGCCTGCTTTAAATCCATTCTATGACATTGCATGTTGTTAAGTAGCTGTCTTTTAAACTGTCTCTTTCTATACAAGGTAAATTGGAATAGTTTGGAGAGGGAAAATCCAGTGGAATCTGCACAGGTATGAGCCTAATGCTACATCTGCCTGAAGACAAAGCAACACAACCTGTTTATTATGAAGACAGAAAGGCATAATGAAATTTATTCAAAATCAATCACAAATTTGAAAACATTCACATGAAAAGGAAGCAGTTGGTTTTGCTACTGCCTAGACTCACAGAGACAGTGGGATTTGCATGGGTAAGATTAAGCTGTGCATGCTGGAAAGGATTACTTTGGGTTAACCACTAAACAGAGGGTTGGTGAAGGGAAACGACACTTGCAGTAAGTTAAGGACTAAGGAATAACTAGAGGATACTTTGCTACTGGAAGTCCATTCAATTATGCTCAGAAGATTGAGTGAAGGAGATTTAGAAGATTCACCTTGGTGGGTCAGGGAGAACAGATCTTGTTAAAGCTGGGTGATGCTCAGGACTTTAAAAACACGACAATGAGTTGAATCTTATCAGAAATCAGCTAAGTGTCATTTTTGTCAAGTTCCATCACCATGCCGCTGTGGTGCTCACCTTGGCTAATTCTCCCACTCATGGCAGGTAGAAATACTCACCACTACTGGGATATCCTGAGATTCCTGGCACCAGCACCATATTGAAAAGGCTGTTGTGTACCCAGTCAAGCACTGTCAGTCTGGAACTGCCCTGCACAATTTGTAACATTGTTCCCAGACATGGCAAACAAGGGGAAATTGGTGTCTCACTTTGCGAACAGGGACCAGGCAGTCCTGGCAGATAGGGTGATGCAGAGGAAGAATGCCCTCTTGACCCAGCACCAACACTGATAGTGATTACATTCAACCCTACCAACCCAGACAAAGGTTGTCAACTGGGTCAGTGTGGTCTCATCCATTCAGAGAAATTTAGAAAGAATGTCAATGACCTTCTGCAGTCTGCCAGGATAAATGTCACCATCATCTCTCTGTTACCTCATATTCACTTTATCTCTGCACACATCCCACCAAGGCTCTCATTTTCACTGTTGCCTCCAACATGTTCCTTCGCTTGTTCTCACCCACCTAAATTCCCCCAGAATTCTAACCCTGCATGTCCTCTGTACTCACTCACCCAGGACACCTCACCACTATGTCCCCACCTGTACCAGCAATAACATCTGTACCTGCTACTTACAGCTCACTCCCTTTGTTTATTCCAGGAGACAATCACCTATAATTGGGCCTAAAACGCCAGGATGGGTGGCGGAGAGCCTGACAAATGGCTCCTTACCGCCTACACAGAGAAGATTGGTTCATCACTGGTGAGGAAACATTATCCAATCTGTGCTGTTCTTGCATTACTGCCAATGCGAATATTTTGTTAACCTGCCCCTTTGGTCCTGAAGGCACGAGCAGATCAACATGGTCTTTGCAGCCAAGAGGAGAGTTACCATCCGACCACCCCCTCTTCATCAGTGCTTGAGTAGATGCACATGCAAGATTGTCTTCTGCACCTGCCAGCAGCTCTGACACTGACACTGACACCTTGGCAAATATTTTAATTAGGAACACATGCTCATGAGCGCATCTCTGCTATGCCTCTGCGGATGGTCATGGGAGAATTCACCAGGTTGATGGCACAGGTCCTAAGCCAAGTTGGTATTAAAAAGGAAGTGGTGTTGTGTGCCTTAAGAAGTATTAATGTAGATAAGTCCTCAGGTCCTGATGAGATCGATCCCAGAATATTAAGGAAGCAAGAGAACAAGTTGCTGGAGCACTAGCAGACATCTTTGTATCCCCTTTGGCCACAGGTGAGGTCCCTGAGGATTGGAGAATATCCAATGTTTTCCCATTGCTTAAGAAAGGTTACAGGATAATCCTGGAAATTATAGACCTGTGAGTCTCACATTGGTGGTAGGCAAACTTTTGGAAAAGATTCTCAGGGACAGGATCTATCAATTTAGCGATAGACAGCATTGTTTTGTGAGAGGGGGTCATGTCTCACTAACTTGATCAAGTTTTTTGAGGAGGACGAAGATGATTGATGAGGGAAAAATAGTTGATGTTGTCCACGTGGACTTCAGTAAAGCCTTTGACAAGGTCCCTCATGACAGACTGGTACAAAAGTTGAAATCGCATGGTATTGGGGTGAGCTGGCAAGCTGGATACAGAACCAGCTTAGTTATAGGAGACAGAGGGTAGCAGTGGGAGGATGCTTTCGGAATGAAGGGCTGTAACTAGTGGTGTTCCACAGGGATCAATGCTGAGACCTCTGCTGTTCGTGGTCTACATAAATGATTTGGCTAATCTCATCAGTAAGTTTGCAGATGAAACAAAGATTGGTAGAGCTGCAGTTAATAAAGAGGTTTTTCAGAGGAAACAGCAGGCTATAGATAAGTTGGAGACACGGGCAGAAAAATAGCAGATGGAGGTTAATGCAGACAAATGTGAGGGGATGCATTTTAGATGGTTAAGTACAGGTGGAAATTCTACAGTGAATGGCAGAACCCTTAGGAGCATTGATATGCAGAGGGATCTGGGTGCACTGCACAGGTGGATAAGGGAATTAAAAAGGCCTATGGCATGCTTGCCTTCATTGGAAAGGGCACTGATTATAAGAATAGCAATGCTGCAGTTTTATAGAACTTTAGTTAGACCTCACTTGGAATATTGCATACAGTTCTGGTCACCACACTACCAGAAGGATGTGGATGCTTTGGAGAGGTACAGAAAAGGTTTACCAGGAAGTTGCCTGGAATGAGAGATATTAGCTATCAAGAAAGGTTGGATAGACTGGATTTGAGTTCACTGGAACACAGGAATTTGAGGGATAACCTGATAGAAGTTTATAAAATATTGTCATGGATAGAGTGGGAAGTATGGGGCTTTTTCCCAGGGTTGAGGGGTCACTTACTAGGGGACACAATTTCAAGGTGCAACGTGGGGAAGATGCGTTAGGCAAGTGTTTCATGCAAAGGGTGGTGAGTGCCTGGAATGCATTGCTAGAGGTGGTGCTGGAAACAGAAACAATAGTAGAATTCAAAAAGCATATGGAGAGTACGAGGGGAATAGAGGGATATGGATCCTTTAAGTGAAGGCAATTTTAGTATAGAAGGGCAAAACATGTCGGTACAGGCTTGGAGGGTGGAAGTGCCTGTTTCTGAGCTGTCTTGTTCTTTGTTTAGGAGATGGCTCCATGAGGGACTTCAGTGAAATGTCCAAGAAGCCTCAGGAGCAGCAGGCAGGTTTATTGGGGCACAAAGGCTGCAGGACTGCAGCAATACCATGGGACCTTGTTGCCTCAGGCATCTCAGTACCTAGCTGCCTCCACAGACTGATTGGTGGCTGCTCTGGAAAGCCAGGTCCAGCACACTCAATATTGGCTGTAAAGGTGGACGAACCAGTACCCTTTCATTCTACCCATTGGTGCTCAGCATCAATGACAAAGCAACAGGGGATGAAGGGATCTTGAGTTCACACTGGGTGTCCCTTCCTCAAAAGGGGACATGCTGGTGCCAGTAGGCACTCACCTAGAGGGGGAATTACATACAGGCCTTGCAGAAGTCTTCTTACAGGACATTCAGAGATGGCTGGGCCTTCCTCCTACATCCTGTCAGCCCTGTGGGAGATCAAACCAAGGAGGGTGCAGCTGCCTCTGACCAGGAGTCTCTCAGCATGTCTGAGGTCCCCTAGAATCACCCAAACACCAAATCCAATGGGCTTCACACAATGGCTGGTTCCATCCACCCCAACTGTGCACCCTGGGACTGCACTGAGATGTAATGGGAGAGAAAGAAAGAACTGAAGTCCAGAACCGATTGTAGGTGGATTGGAAATGTTCCATAATGATGCAGTGAGGCTGGTGTGAGTCAAATCCTAAGGTCTGTGGATGTGGGGTGTGCACATTTGCTGCCCATGGAATGTGTCCTTAGATGCAAGATCCAAGATTAAGGTCCAGAGGAGCAAGCAGTGAGCTAGAGTCACTAGATAACCACTTTGACTTTCATATTGGGAATTCTCAGCATCCAGTTTCTATCTGATGATTGGGAGAATGGAATACTGTATATTAATGAGATGGGATTAAGTAATAATGAAATGTTAATGTATGCAAATTGGCCTCTCACTGCTCACAAGTGAGAGTCTTGCCTTCCTATTTGACAATTGGTTGGAAATGGCACTTCTTATTCTCAACATCGAGAGAGTCCCCACTGGATATCATCTGTGATTTTCCCAGCTCCCTCAGCACAGCCCATGTCATTCAGGAATTTGGAAGATTCTGCTGTACATTTCTGTTGAGAATGCACCGTAATGTAAAAATGTGGCGAGGGATTTTCACTTGTGTTAAGATTTAATACGGAATATCTTTTTCTGCAGTTTTGTGTAATAGATGCTTACTAGATAATGTTAACTCTATGTGAATTTTAGTGTATTTGTTCTAATAAAAGTTTACTAGCATGAAATCTTGTAGTTCAATATTGTTGCATTGGTCACTGGGAAATGCACACTTTTTAAAAGTCTTTTTGGAGAAAATAACAATTGCAACAACGAATCGTACCTGCTCTGCAACTGAACTCATTGTACAGACATGTGCAAATTATATAGCAAACAAACAAATTCAAGTTGCCAAACACTTAGGGCTTGATTTTTCTCTCCTCTGCTGCTGCACTGTCTGCCTTTGGGTAACAATGTGTGAGGTGAAATTGGCCATGTGCTGGATTTTCAAGGAGTGATTGAGATTCTGTGGGTGTGGTGGGTGGGGTAGAGATTACAGCCCATTTAAGGCACATCCCATTTTCGCCTGTAGTTGGTCATGCACTCATCAGGATATTTCACAAGAACACCAATGCAAAGGAAAACAACATTTTACAGTGGATAAAAAAGCATGCTAATTGATTGGCAAGTTGGACTCTGATTGATAGAAGCTTTGACATAGAGAATACACCAATTTGATTATGACTGATAGTTATTAAGCTGTGTTTGCATTTACAACAGGCCGGTTTAAATCAGAGTCAAGATTAGGTACTAGAAATATAGATGAAGGGCTTTTGTCCAAAACGTCGACTTTCCTACTCCTCGGATGCTGCCTGACCTGCTGTGCTTTTCCAGCATTACTCTAATCTTGACTCTGATCTCCAGCATCTGCAGCACTCACTTTTGCCTAGGTTTAAATCAGAGTCAATCGGCCAATCTAAGAAACAGTCATAGAGTCATAGAGATGTACAGCATGGAAACAGACCCTTTGGTCCAACCCGTCCATCCCAATCCAATCTAGTCCCACCTTCCAGCACCCGACCCATATCCCTCCAAACCCTTCCTATTAATATACCCACCCAAATGCCTCTTAAATGTTGCAATTGTACCAGCCTCCACCACTTCCTCTGGCAGCTCATTCCATACATGTACCATCCTCTGCGTGAAAAAGTTGCCCCTTAGGTCTCTTTTATATCTTTCCCCTCTCACCCTAAACCTATGCCCACTAGTTCTGGACTCCCCGACCCCAGGGAAAAGACTTTGTCTATTTATCCTATCCATGACCCTTATAATATTGTAAACCTCTATAATGTCACCCCTCAGCCTCCGACGCTCCAGGGAAAACAGCCCCAGCCT
>NC_057738.1:8078055-8079468 GCF_004010195.1 Chiloscyllium plagiosum | reverse complement strand
CATCCAAATCATTTATGTAAATGACAAAAAGTAGAGGGCCCAGCACTGATCCTTGTGGCACTCCACTGGTCACAGACCTCCAGTCTGAAAAACAACCCTCCACCACCACCCTCTGTCTTCTCCCTTTGAGCCAGTTCTGTATCCAAATGGCTAGTTCTCCCTGTATTCCATGAGATCTAACCTTGCTAATCAGTCTCTCATGGGGAACCTTGTCGAACGCCTTACTGAAGTCCATATAGATCACATCTGCTGCTCTGCCCTCATCAATCTTTTTTGTTACTTCTTCAAAAAACTCAAACCAGTTTGTGAGACATGATCTCCCACACACAAAGCCATGTTGACTATCCTTAATCAGTCCTTGCCTTTCCAAATGCTTGTACACCCTGTCCCTCAGGATTCCTTCCAACAACTTGCCCACCACCGAGGTCAGGCTCACCGGTCTATAGTTCCCTGGCACGTCTTTACCACCCTTCTGAAACAGTGGCACCACGTTTGCCAACCTCCAGTCTTCCGGCACCTCACCTGTGACTATCTCAGCAAGAGACCCAGCAATCACTTCTCTAGCTTCCCACAGAGTTCTCGGGTACACCTGATCATGTCCTGGGGATTTATCCACTTTTAACTGTTTCAAGACATCCAGTACTTCCTCCTCTGAAATCTGGACATTTTGCAAGATGTCACCATCTATTTCCCTACAGTCTACATCTTCCATACCCTTTTCCACAGTAAATACTGATGCAAAATATTCATTTAGTATCTCCTCCTTTTTCTGTGGTTCCACACAAAGGCCGCCTTGCTGAACTTTGAAGGGCCCTATTCTCTCCCTAGTTACCCTTTTGTCCTTAATATATTTGTAAAAACATTTGGATTCTCTTTAATTCTATTTGCCAAAGCTATCTCATTTTTCCCTCCTGATTTCCCTCTTAAGTATACTCCTACTTTCTTTATACTCTTCTAAGGATTCACTCGATCTATCCTGTCTGTACCTGACATGTGCTTCCTTCTTTTTCTTAACCAAACCCTCAATTTCTTTCGTCCTTCAGCATTCCCTATACCTACCAGCCTTCCCTTTCATCCTGACAGGAATATACTTTCTCTGGATTTTTGTTATCTCATTTCTGAAGGATTCCCATTTTCCAGCCGTCCCTTTACCTGCGAATATCTGCCTTCAATCAGCTTTCGTAAGTTCCTGTCTAATACTGTCAAAATTGGCCTTTCTCCAATTTGGAACTTCAACTTTTAGATCTGGTCTATCCTTTTCCATCACTATTTTAAAACGAATAGAATTATGGTCGCTGGCCCCAAAGTGCTACCCCACTGACACCTCAGTCACCTGCCCTGCCTTGTTTCCCAAGAGTAGGTCAAGTTTTGCACCTTCTCTAGTAGGTACATCCACAGACTGAATCAGAAAAT
>NC_057738.1:8003617-8077038 GCF_004010195.1 Chiloscyllium plagiosum | reverse complement strand
TACATTTTCCAAAACAACATACCTGTTTGAAATGGATATATCCACAAAAGACTCCTGCCCTAGGTGCCTACCTCTCTTACCCTTCCTGGAGTTAGCCCATCTATGTGACTGTATCTGAGACTTTCCCCCTTCCTACAACTGCCATCCATCACATACTGTTGCTGTTACAAATTCCTCATCGCTTCTATCTGTTTCCAACCGATCCACTCGATCTGATAAGATTCGCATCCAACAGCATTTATGGCAGATATAATCTGCAGTAACCTTAAACTCTCTTATTGTATATATAACATTTCATATGAAACTCTAATTTGTAAGGCAGTAAGCTATGTAGATAGGTCCAGGATTTTGTAAAGGGATGCTGCGTTTGAAATCAACAAGGAGACCAGGATTTCAAGGATTTTATTATGAGAACAAGAATAATAAATTTGGCTATATTTCCCTCGGGTATAGATAGAGAATTTATTTAAATTGGGGTGTTTAATATTATAGAAAGATTCGCTGGATTAGGGACTGAGAGGCTGTCTTATCTAGTACAATGGGACACAATCTTAAAATCAGAACTTGGTCATTCTACAGTGATATGAGGAACTATGTTTTCACTTAAAGGATGGTGTGAATCTGAAATTTTCTCTAACAAAACAATTTCTTGTAACAGATTTTGTTCTGAGTATAGTAAATATCTAACCTTGCCAAGTCATTGAGATCCAGACGGCCATCTTTGTTTTTATCAAAAAATTTCATCTGAAATAAAGCAGCGATGAGATTTAGTAAGTGATCAGAACAGTAAATTAGTTTCACATTTTACATCAAATCATAGCATGCCATTACTTTGACCAACAGCCTCAAAAAAACTAACTGCTTGCTAAAACCAACCAAACTAAACCAGAGCAGAAAAAAGATAAACTGGGGGAACTGGCCATTCCCCTTTCATTGTACAAGTGTGTTTTTAAACTTGAAAGGCTTTTACCTTAGGCAACCTTTTACCGTAGCAACAACTAAATTGACCTTAAAACCCATCCAAAGCAGACACGTTAGAATCTATGCGTTTATGACCCCTTTGAAATAAAAACTAAGGACAACCCAACCTTGTTAAAGGAGCATCATCATCACAGCCAATAACTTCCATTTAATAAAAGAGAGAAGTTGTGATCTGAAATTGTTAAGCTTGCTGTTGAATCCAGGAGGCTGTAAAGTATCTGAAAGATGAGGTACTATTCCTCTGGCTTCTATTAGACTTCACAGGAGCAGTGGAGGTCAGAATGGGAGTGAAGCAGAGAATTAAAATGGCAGGGGACATGGAACTTGGGGTCCCATTTATGGATCAACCAGACGTGTTCTATCAAGTGGTCACAGTCCGTATTTTATCTCCTTAGCACAAAGTATTTTGAGCAGTGTATACTACATACTAAATTAGTAAAAGTATGTGCAAAGCAATCTTTCACTTGGAAGGATTGTTTGGGTGTGGGATTATGAGGACAAACAATATAATAAAGCAGATACATGAAAATTTATTGTTGGAATTGGAGAGGGTGTAGATTTAGATTATATTGTGGTGGGGGTTGGGTTGAGACTGAGGACTGGATCAGGGTAAGGTGCATTTGGTTGTGGCAACACTGGGGCTGGCAAGATGGCAGATGATTGACTGAATGTGAAAGCTGATGGGTGCCAAGTTCACAAGGGGATCCCCATAGGATTCACACAAGAGAAAAAAAGGACATCAGCAGGAATGGAAAACAGAACAGAATGTCAAGGGTCCAATTCAACCATGGAGGAGAGGTAATTCTCAATTTAGAAAAAAGGGGAGACATTGTGAATATTACAGCTAGTATTTCACAAAGAATACAATGGAGACAGAAAACCAGGAGAATGGAATGGAAGTAAGGTGGAAGGAAATGGAGTCAAAATGTCTTGGGTATCAATTAGCATTTAATGGATATTAGTCAAAAGGTTATCACCAGGAAATGAGACAGAGAATTCAAGGAAGGAGAGGAAGAATTAGAGAAACGCACAGGCAAGAGAAGGAAGAATTCCAGTTAGAAGCAAAGTTGATACAAATATATGAACAAGGAACAAGAGACGACCACTTGGCCATCCAAACCTGCCTCACTATTCAAAAAGGTCATGGCTGATCTAATTTTAAACTTGACTCTGAATTCCTGAATACCTTTCATTCCCTCGGTAATCAAGAACCAATCCAACTCTGCCTGAAAAGGATTTAAAGATTCTGCATCCACAGCCTTTTGGAGAAGGGAATTCAAAAAGCTCTCAACCCTCAGAAATGCTTCTTTCCTCATCTGTTTTAAATGGGGGACCTTTATTTTTAAACTGCAACCCCTAGTTCTAGATTCTCCTCACCATCCACCGGGTCAAGTCCCCTCACGATTTTCTTTGTTCCAATTAAGTCACTTCTGATTCTTCTAAACTCCAGAGGATAACCTGACCAGGTTTTCTTCATAAGGCCATCTGCTTATTCCTGATATTAGTCTCATAAATCTGCTCTACACTGCTTCCAACACATTAATATCTGTAAGTACAGTGACAAGAACTGTAGACTATACAATGCCTTGTATATGTACTTTTGAATTCCATACCCCTCACAATAAAACATAACATCCTATTAACTTTCCACATTACTTGCTGTACATGCATATTAACCTTCTGTGATTCACGTACCTGGACACCCAGATCACTCTGCATCTGAAAACTCTACAACAGTTCACCATTTAGACAATCTTTCTTTTTATTCTTTCTGTCAAGATGGACAATTTTACACTTATTAATTTCTTATTCCATTTGCCAGATCTTTGCTCATTCACATAGCTTATCTATATCCCTTTACAGGCTCCTTATCATAGAAAACCTAAAGTATGGAAACAGGCCATTTGGCCCATTGAGTCCACTTCAACCCCTACAGAGAACAGCCCACCCAGAGCAACCCAGCTACCCTATCCCTGTAACCCTGCATTCCTGATAAAGGGCTTATGCCTGAAATGTTGATTCACCTGTCGTTGTTTGGATGCTGCCCGACCTGCTGTGCTTTTCCTGCCACACTTTTCGACTGCATTCCCCCATGGCCAATCCATCTATCCTGCACATCTTCAGACTTATGTCCTCTTCATTATTCACTTTCTTAGCTAATTTTGTGTCACCAGCAAATTTAGCTACCATATCCTCAGTCCTTTCATCTGAATCGTTTATATAAATTGAAAACAGTTGATGCCCCAGCACTGATCTCTCAGACACACCACTCATGACATTCCTGTCAGCCTGAAAAATATGACATTTTTCAGTTTATAGTGAGAGTCGGAAAACACATTAATGATACAGCTGGACTGGGGCTGCAGCAAAGATATATTTCATAAAAAGACAGTTATAGTTAGAACCCACGTGGATTTCCATAGCAACACCTTTCGGTTGAAGGACAAGTGGAGTTAAAGAAATCGTTCAATGTCAGAACAAGTTCAACAAGATAGAGGGTGGTGGATAGGAGCTCCTTGCATCTCTGTTCAAAATGTTAAATTCTACTCAGATATAACTTTCGAAAATTAATTCTATCATAGACCTCTCGCAAATGCTGTGAATGAAATATTAACAATAACCACAACTAAAGCTATGCATGAAGCTATTATGCAAATAGCTTGAATGATTTAAGTACCTTAGACATTATTGGGAAACGTGTTATCATTGCTTCATAAATAATCACCACTGTGAGCTTTACATGACACAAAATCAATTGGCTCCATTAGCAGTACAGCTGATTAACTCACTGCCTGGTGTAGACCCAAGGTTGCAAACCAAGGAAGCCCTGGGTTCAATTTTGTAGCGTGTGCCGAGTTAACTGATGCCAGTCA
Organism: Chiloscyllium plagiosum; assembly: GCF_004010195.1. Lineage (NCBI taxonomy): Eukaryota > Metazoa > Chordata > Chondrichthyes > Orectolobiformes > Hemiscylliidae > Chiloscyllium > Chiloscyllium plagiosum. The sequence goes on along the minus strand of NC_057738.1, from coordinate 8,073,184 downwards.
GGGCAGCAATTGTGTTATGATGACTGACCTCAGTTCTGAGGGGAAGGAAATATAGTCTGTTTGATAAACAAACCACAAATCTGTCATTTATTGTGCATTCCAGTCCCTCATTGTATTGACTCATCCCAAACCATAGGCATCCCTAAAGTTAAAAAGGGGAAAAGTGATGACCTTGTAACTCAGTCTCACAGCAGTCTGCTCAAAAATATAAACTTTAGAGAAACCTGCTTGCTTCCCTCTCCTTTGCAACACAAAATACTATAAGAGGGAGAATTAGGGCTAGTTATTAACTTAGATGAAGGAACAAATTAGCGAAATCCAGTCTCTTATAAACAAAAAAACAAAGAAGTGTGGATGCTGGAGATATGAAACAAAAAGAGAAATTGCTGGTGAAACTCAGCAGGTCTGAAAGCATCTGTGGATAGAAAGCAGAGTTAACATTTCAAGTCCAATGACTCTTCATCAGAATCAATAAACCATATCTGGTCTTCATCTGTGTTAGCTTCAATGATAAGGACAATGTGTCTCTGATTTCCAATTATAGACAGACAACTCTTTCACTATAAAGACATTCATTATCAGCTGACATACAAATCTCCAGGCATGATTTTCAAATCCAACCTAATATATCCATTACATGAAAAGAAAGTAAACAGTCATGTCCAAATTAGTTAGAAATACACTGAAGAGCATACTTAAATCATTAGGAAATTGCAGAAAAATGTTTGGGTTCAGATATATGCAAAATTACAGAATAAATGGAATGTGAATTGTAGTGCCATTGAAGCCAACATTGATTTTAAAAAGACCAACAAGTTTTTTGTCTGCACTAGGTGGAGTTTGCAACAAGTAACAAGGATGCTCACCATCGTGTCTGTGTATTCATCTAGCTTGTCATCTGAAATCATTTTCTTGTGTTGAAGGAATAGGTCTCTCAGGAAGTTCTGTTCATCAAACAGACCAAACAAAGTTAAATGCCTAATGTCCAGTTAAAATAGCACTTTGTTCGTGAAAGTATTGTATTTCAATGAAAGATGGAGCAGGTAAGGTCTGGTACATGCAAAATTTGTACCAATCTAATTTTTGTAGGAGGTTGTCAGCATCATCCCAATTACATAGCATCCTTTGTAATGCCAGTGCGTTGGTCAAACTGACGGTCCAGTTTCTTTATTCTTTTAGAGAATGTGGACATTGCTGGCAATGCCAGCATTTGTTGTTGATCCTTAATTGCCCTTAAAATCAGCAGCTTTCATATTTCAAGGACAAATAAAAGTCAATCACATTGATATGGATCCGGAGTCACATGTAGGACAGCAGAGCTCCTTTCCTAAAGGATGAACCCAGATTGATTTTTAATAATTATCAATGATAGTTATCATAATCACCATTACTAAGCCTAGCTTTTCAGTCACGATTCATCCTTGAATTTAAATTCAAGGTGGGATTTAAAGACTTCTCTCTAGAGCTTTAGTCTCTATCGCATCCAATCAATGACATTACTACTCTTCCTGACTAATTTGCTGAATTAGGAAATTATGTTATATTTAACTCTTTTTATCAGAAAAAGGATAAAATCAATTTAATTCAGTTATATTGTAACTAAATCAGAAATACACAGTCAATTAATATATAAATTGAAGTAACATAGTATCCTGTTGTAATCTGTTGGATTAAAATGTCATGTACTCCTGGACCTGGACAACAGCTCAATTGAGGAGGACTGTTGAAAAGGAAATGAAAATTATCAGATAAATATTGAATTGTAAGATCAAACCCTTGCATATTTTATATAGATTTTAAACTCTGTTTCTTACCATTTACAGTAATTAGTTAGTCATTTTTAGTGCCAGTTATTTATGTGCTAATTTCTGTTAGTGTTTTGTACTGATATATTGTTGGCAATCCCATCTGCAGGGAATGGATAAAGGGAGGCTGAAGGAAGGTAGCCAACAATGACTTAAGAAATATACAATGGACAGCTTATGATTTGCTATTACAGTGAAACAAGGTTTAAAAAGGTCGGTTTTTCTTTTTTGACAATTTGGAAGAATTATTATTCTCCACCTGAGCCTGATAACAAATGAGACTTCAAGGAAGCCTTGAATAATAAATGCTGGGTTAAACAGGAAGAAGGCCATAAGATAAGCAAAGGCAAAGGCAGAAACAACTGCCTGGCAACAACCCCAGCTGAGAGGTGATTGGATAAATACATATGCCATGATGGTTTGACTTCCTGAAGTGGATGAGACCATTGGCATGAGAGATATATTTCACACTAAAAACATCCTGCAGCTTAGGGGAATGGTCTGGTTTACCACTGAAGTCGTGAAGAGGTCTTGCTTGGCAGATCAAGCACCCAAGGATGGACCCTTGCACATGTGAAGGCCAACTGTTGGACTAATAAGTGTAATAATAGAAACTGAAAGAAAGAAGGTTGATTAAAGCACACCCATTGTGTACACAGAGTAAGACCCGAACCTGTAGTCCAGGCAGGAAAGGGATTTTGCACAACAACTAAGAGCATTTTCAAAGCCCATAAAAAAGAAAGATTATTCTGCTATTTTAACCTTTTTAAAAATTATTTACAATGCTGTATTACACTGACTTAAATAATTGGCAATAGAAGCATAAAATACGAGCATAAGACCATGATTTTCATTTTTGCATTTTTAAGAAATAAGAAAGAAAAGTTAAAAAAAAGTTTGAAATGGATGTTGTAAGCAAGTAACCTGATAGGTATTGTAAAGAACCGTTTGAACAAGCAGGAATTGAAGTTCAGATTGCAGGCAATCTGGGGCAGAGGGTGTGCACTGATGTAGTTCTTGTTGGTGACAAGAAGTTGATTAGAGACGATTTGGAGATGCCAGTGTTGGACTGGGGTGTACTAAGTTAAAAATTACACAGCACCAGGTTATATCCAACAGGTTTAATTTGAAGTACTAGCTTCGGAGCGCTGCTCCTTCATCAGGTGGTTGTGTCTCACCTCCGAAAGCTAGTGCTCCGAAAGCTACTGCATCAAATTAAACCTGTTGGACTATAACCTGGTGTTGTGTGATTTTTAACTTCGATTAGTGACAATTATCAATGACCGAGACATATTGCTTGCTGACAACTGTGTAATTGGTTCATCGGTGGATCTGGGAACACATTAGGGCGATACAGAGCCCAGAAGCTTTCTATTCTCTTAAATCTGCAATTTAAGCATGAAAAATGCTTTTCTTGCAGTACTTTTCCTGCAGCAGTTGCTGCAAGCTTTTGAATTGATGCATCAGAGACATTTTCCAAGTGAATCTATCAGTCACTCTGTTTTTACAAACTAGAGAAAGACATCTAAACAAGGTATTCAGGCAGCTTAAAAAGGATCATCTCAATATCAAAACTAGAAAACAAAGATCACTAAACTGACTTTCCAGTTTCTCTATCTCTGCCAGTAAACTATTTTCCTTATTTACTTGCCTTGTGTCTCTGTGTAAAGAGAAATATATAAGGAGATTAGAGTTTAGTTAGTAATGTCATATGCCAATGGTTTACATCTCTTACCTGTAGCATTAGCCCAATTACTTGTAATAAATAATAATTCTTCTTTTAATTCTTTTAAGAAATTGGCCCATACTTTCTATCAATCTTAATCTGAATGTCAGGTAAGTTTGGGATAATGTGTCCAAGTTGAAAAAAAAATTAAGATTTAGGAATAGCAAGGCTTGATTCACAAGGCACTGCCCCAGTGTTAACAGGAGAAATGGTCACATAGCAAGTGGATTGCACTGCCTGAGTGTGTAGTAGAGACAGGTTCAATTGATGTATTGAATGGGAATAGCCTTCTATTTGAAAAGAAACATTATGTAGGATTATAGGGAGAAGACAGGAGAATTGATTTAAGCAATGGTCATATAGAGAATGGTTTCCTCCTGCTCTGTAATAATGCTGTGACTGAGACATATAACCTATGCACTGAGTCACACATCTTCTGCCCTGTCCATAAACTCTGCTCACTGACCTGTAACACTTCCATACTGACTGTAAACTTGTATGCTAACCATAAACTCTAAGCAATCATCATAAGTACAATGCATTCACCATAAAGCCTACAACCTGATCATAAACTCTAAGTATTGACCATTAACCCAATGTAATGACTGATATTAGGAATTCTAGAGGATACATAATGCACAGACCATAAGATTCAAATCAATAGGTTCCTAACTTTGCAACATATTATCCTGTTATAAAATGAAGTCGTAAAACAGAGAATTAGAGGAATGGTACTGTAACAAATTATTTTAAACACAGAAGTACAATAGTACTGAACAAATACATTTTAAGCACTAAATTCAAACAAGTATGAGTTAATTTTCTATTTTTTTAAGAATGATCAGATCTTTATTACTTATTTAGTGTTTATAATTTTAAAAGATAAAGCAACCATCATAAATTATAAAACTTGTTCTGAAAGGTGAATTACTACAATCTTTTCATGACCTCAGACCAAATTGCCTTATAGACAATTCACGAATTTTGAACTGCCTTTTTTTGTTGTAATGTCAGAACTGACACTCAATCAGTGCAGAGGAAGATCTCACATTTAACATATTCAAATGGTTACATAGTATTTTCATGTTATGCTGTTTGAAGGATAAATATTAACCAGCACATCTGGGAGAACACCATGGTTACCACCACAGGACAGCATGGTGGCACAGTGGTTAGCACTGCTGCCTCACAGCGCCACGGACCTGGGTTTGATTGCATATTCTCCCCATGTCTGCGTGGGTTTTCTCCGGGTGCTCCGGTTTCCTCCCACAGTCCAAAGATGTGCAGGTTAGGTGAATTGGCCATGCTAAGTTGCCCATCGTGTAGTTTAATAGTCATGGATAAATATAGGGGAGTGGAATGGGTCTGGGTGGGTTACTCTTTGGAGGGTTGGTGTGGACTGGTTGGGCCGAAGGGCCTGTTTTCACACTGTAGGGATTCTAAATTCTGATTATCTTCAAAACTGGGCCAGGTGATCACGGAGACAGATGGAGCCTCTCATTTAAGAGAATGGATAGAACCTCTGACAGTGCATAATGTGGAGGTGAAAAATGTGATGCTGGAAAAACACAGCAGGCCAGGCAGCATCCGAGGAGCAGGAGAATCGACGTTTCGGGCACAGGCCATTCTTCAGGAATGAGACTGGTGTGCCAGGCATGCTGAGATAAAAGGAATGGGAGAGGGGATTTGGGGGAGGGGTGCTGGGAATACGATAAGTGGGAGGAGGTGAGGGTGAGGGTGATAGGCCAGAGAGGGGGTGGGGATGAGGCGCTCTTCCTCCAGGCATCGTGTGGTCAAGGTCTGGCAATGGAGGAGGCCAAGGACCTGCATGTCCTTGGCAGAGTGGGAGGGGGAGTTAAAGTGTTCAGCCACTGGATGGTTGGATTGGTTGGTGCGGGTGCGGGTAATGTGCCAGTGTTGGACTGGGGTGTACACAGTTAAAAAATCACACAACACCAGGTTATAGTCCAACCAGTGTATTTGGAAGCACTAGCTTTTGGAGCGCTGCTTCTTCATCAGGTGGTTGTGAATATAAGATTGTAAGATACAGAATTTATAGCAAACAGTGCAGTGCTCCTTCACGACTGTACTGAAGTGTGAAGCTATATTTGGTGCACAAATCTCCAGTGTGGAGGCTTGAACCTATAACCTGCTCATTAAAACGAAAGTACCAACATGGAGGCACAGCTCAGGTTGAAGGGTTCTTTTCCTGTACATTTTGTGAATCACAGATTATCTAATGAGGGGACAGAGAGGAAGATGCTCCTACATGAATCAGGGTCACAGGGTGAGAGTATGAAAGCAGCATATACGCTGTTGGCAGGCGTGCTGGTTTTCTAGCACCATCCTACCCTAGGCCATTTTTCTGAAAGTGGGATGGCTGAAGAGCTACCACCCGCTAGAGGGATAAATAATTGAGTTGGGTTAATGGGACATTTAGGCCTATTGTCTGAGGCTGGCTGGAAGTTTCCAGTTGGCCTGTGCATCCTCCAAGCTGTCAGAAACGAGGCTAGCCGCTGGAAGCCCCCCCCCCCTGACAGAGGGCCAATTAGTTAGCATCTCTGTTAGACCTTGATAAGACTCTGTCACCTGTTTGGCCATGGCTATAGCTAGAAATATCCTGGGGAGGATCTCCATCACCGTGTCAGCCTGGCTAGTGAGGCCATTTCTAATTTGAAGTGTTTAAAATAGACAGATAGGGCATTTCTCTCATGAACCAGACCTGAACAGCTAGTGCTTCCAAATAAACCTGTTGGACTATAACCGGGTGTTGTGTGATTTTTAACTTGAACCAGACCTGAACAACTTTCTATTGGCTATCCAGTTTAGAGAATCTGTCCTCTAGCCACTAACTAGCCAATTTGTGAAAAAATTGTTTCTAGTGGAGAATGTTACACATAACACGCTATCACTTGAATAACATTTGTGTTTCCTCTCAAGAGGTGACTTACTCGGAGTTCAGTGGCTGAAATATATCCACTGCTGTCTGCATCATATTTACGCCAGATCTGAAAAGGACAACAGGAATTAATTGTTTTGGACACTCCAGCACCAATCAGATTTATAATCTTACAATAGATGTACAAAGCAGGAGTCATGTATCATCCATTAAGCATTGACTTCCAATGTGATTATATCTTAATTCTTGGTCCAATTATTACTTCAACCACCAATGACTTCAAGTCTTATTATTAAATTTGACTGAAATCCACAAATTTCTCAAAATGTGTCCGAACAACTACTGATAATATGAAATTGTTTTGTTTTAATTTAGTAATTTGAGCCATGTAAAACAATTAGAACAACATAGTAAGTCTTCAGCGCTAAAAGGATTGAATCAACAGAAATTTGAATGAGACAACCTTGAATCAAGATTAGACAGATCACTCTGAAAACAATTTCAGTCAGTTTGGATCTTTTGCAGTAAGGCATTGAAATCAGAATCTGGATTCATTGACCTTGCACTTTTGATTTTTCCTGTACAACTTTGCGTACCGAAGTGTAGTTCATGCTAACTCATGGTGGTTTAAAAACAGACTTGTCATATAAAGCACCTTTCATGACCTCAGGAAATTCAAAATCCAACAAAGCATTCCTGTTGTCAGAATACAGAAAATAATGGCAGCCAGTTTGTGTTGAGCAAGTTCCATGGTGGCACAGTGGTTAGCACTGCTGCCTCACAGCGCCAGAAACCCGGGTTCAATTCCCGCCTCAGGCGACTGACTGTGTGGAGTTTGCACGTTCTCCCCGTGTCTGCGTGGGTTTCCTCCGGGTGCTCCGGTTTCCTCCCACAGTCCAAAGATGTGCAGGTCAGGTGAATTGGCCATGCTAAAATTGCCCATAGTGTTAGGTAAGGGGTAAATGTAGGGGTATGGGTGGGTTGCGCTTCGGCGGGTCGGTGTGGACTTGTTGGGCCGAAGGGCCTGTTTCCACACTGTAAGTAATCTAATCTATTCTAATCTAAAAAGCACTGTCAAAATAGTCACGCTGTCTCAGGGATAAGCGTTGGTGAATGTCTTCCACTTCTCCCAGTACAGGTGCAAGCTGTTTTTTTGTTCATTAATGGGATGTGGACATCACTGGCAAAGGCAGAAGTGGGTGCCCATCCTTAACACTTCTAGAAAAGAGGATGATGGACCAACCATCTTCTTGAATCCCTTCCTGTCCTCTCCCTGCCAGGTATTCTCACAGGGCTGTTAGGTAGGGGGTTCTAGGACTTTGACCCAGTGACGAAGAAATAAAGATATACAGTATTTCTAATTCATGCTGCTGAACAACTTGCAGGGCTATTTGTAGGTGGTAGTGTTCATGTATACCTTAGGGGTGGAATTAGAACCAAACATGATTCTGACTTCACCAATGTAACACAAGTCCACTTCCTGCAGGGCTTCCTGCATTTTGCTCATGTGCAGGATACCATGATTATTTGTTGTTTCTGACTGGCAAAAGTCATGTTGTGGATTAATGTAAGAGTAGCACTACAACAGACACAAGAATACACAAGTGCATCAATTGTTTGAATACAGCCATCACAGACTCAAAATTCTAATGGTAGCATTTGATTTGACAAGTCATCAAAAACTCATTCCAAGACAGGTTAGATCAATGGAATTTTGAGACATTTTATGAGCAATTAACTCTAATCTTTTTACTAAAAAGCTGCAGTTAACAAATGTGGTTCAGTTTGGAGACACATTACTGTGACTGTTGCCCAGGGATTGCTCCTCAAACTTCTACACTGCACTATCTTTAATAAAGTGTTTCATGTACAGGCAGCCTGCAGATGATGTGCAAGATTTTAGATGGTAGGGGAGTGCAATTACATACAAAAAGACTATGCTAGGGGAGGGGGCTATAGCAGTTAACTTCGATAAATATGGTATCAAGCATTTTCAGTGGATCAACACAAAGTACATTTATAATTTATAAGGCACAATACTGAAATGGATCAATTGAGAAAAAGGTTTCGGTGTTTTTATGCACAGATCATTGAAGCTTCATGTCCAAAATAGAGAAACATTAGGTGGGATATATGAATAGATTCATAAAATATAAATCAAAGCATACCATTTTGTAGCTGATCAGACCACATGTAGAGTATTGTGTCTAGCTCTGATACACCCATGTGATGGTGTTTTAGTGACCTTAGAAAGTGTTCAGAAGGGAGCAATGTGAATGCTTCATAGCACAAAGAACTAACTTTTATACTAACTATGGCCCTGAGGTGAGCCCATTCAAAAGAAAATCAGTCTCTACTCTCATGTAATAAATAAGTGAAGAGTGTTACCGCATTTGTTATCTCAATGCCTGAATAAATTATGTATACGAGTTTTATCCCACAGTTTACTATGGGCTATGTATAAATCAGCCTCCGTTTCTAACCCAGAGGCTGGCTACCTACCCGCATGAAATCCACACTATTGTCCAATGGAGTTTCACGGCGGAATAGCAGAAGAAAGTTTTCATCTTCAGGCAGGATCATATTTGCCAACTGCAGATTTAAAAGATTAAATGTCAGATCACAGAATCTTGATATATTTTTATTAAAAAAAGAATCTATAAATTGAGTTCTGTGCTTGTGTTCGAAGATCAGTTTTACGTCATTTAATATTTAACATTGGTAAACATCACGACTAACCTCACAAAAATAGCTCAAAGAGTTTTTGTATTGAGCATAGGCCTGATGGGCTAAGTGCTTCTTTCGATGCTCTATTGTCCTGATTAACACCAAACATGTAGCCTTAGAGTTAATATGGATGAGAATAGTCTGAATGTTTGGGTGCTCTTTAGTACAGGTCCTGGCTGTTAGGTTGATGGCAATCATCTCCATCAATTAAAAATTTTGACCATTGAGTGCAAATGGACTGATGGTAGCACTGACTTGTGCATTTATGACATAATTTTACATTTGTAAGGCCAATAACAAGGAATTTACAACAGCAGAGCTTGCATGCCAAAATTAATCTGCACTCTTATGAGCATTTTACATTTTCCCAGCAGCAGTGTTGAGAAGTTGTTTAGTTCAGTTTTAGCTTAATTGCAGCTTGACCCCAAAGTGAGCTGCTTCTTTAAGAACACAGCAAAGTAGAGTGGTACCAATTGCATTTAAACTGAGGATTAATTCACACACAATCTATTTACCTGCTCCTGTACCTGTTCTTTTCTCTGATCTTTTAAATCTTGCTGCTAAAATTATGGCTTAATTAATTATTATGCAGTTAACATTTTTTTTTCCCTGACGTTTGTTCTTCTGATAGACTTTCACTAGATTTCTTTGAACTTACTTATTTTGAGCAGAAATAAACTGAGGACTTTCCCAATCTGTAGCCCTGGTTTAAATTTCTTTTCTGTCTTTTTCACTGTTCCTTGCTGTAGCATCCTCTTGTGAGTTGATTGTCAATGGCGGCTATGCTCATTCTGAGGGGTGAGAACTTTCTTTTGTACTCTTTGCCTTTCCTTTCTCGTACATTATTTTGTAATTTTTCCCCTAGGGATATCTAACTTTACCTTTGTCTACCTTCAGTTGTTCCCCATAGAGAGCACATTCACCAAGGGTTCTGTATTTTCTAAATGTGATGGACTTTTCTCGCTTTTCCTCATCACAACTCATGGGTCCCAGCATTTCCGACTAGTTTCCAAATGAAGTTTTGTCTTTGAAGAGCTGAGCTTGCATTTCAGCAGCTAACTGACTGTACCTTTTTAAAGCAGCAATGCTCTTAAATTGTTAGAGTGATTTGCATGCTTTTTTTCTTCTAGATTTTTCTTTTTGTGATGGGTGTCAGGTCCACATTGCTGCAACTATATAGTATTTTCCCCAATAGCCACCTTTGGTACTGTGTGGCATTTGCTACCTCTGCCAGTATGTGGTATTGGGTCAGGGTTGCTTGAGATAGTTCACTGCCTTTGTTGTTGCTTTGTCTTGGACCTATTCAGGGATTTGTGGTAGAAAGATTATTAAATATCTACACAACAGGCACTGCTGTTAGATAAACGGAAGGTTTATTGCATGATAGAAGTAAATACACCTATTTCTGGTCAGGCATAATTATTAGGAGCTTAGAGAGTCAGAACTGACCAATCTGCTCCTTCTGAAATCTATAGCAGAACCTCTTGTCTCCACCCATTAAATGTGTCTGATGTCAATAGAGTAGAGGAGCCAGTGTAACATGAACGTGAACGTGAACCCTGTTAAGAATCATCACCTTATACATCAGTATAAGGAGATACAGAATGTGAAACAGTTGGATACAAATTTTGCTTTGCATTGGATTAAGGCTCAATAATCAAATCTTTCATTGCCTCTATCTCTAATCACGATATTTTCCACGTATAGTTTGATTTCTGTTTAGTGTTTACATTAAGAAAGCAAACTCAAGCTCTGCCTTCGCCTTTGACAAAAAATCTGAGTGAACTTCAAAAAATGCTCTCTTACCATTCAAACCAAATCAAAATGATGACCTAAACTGAATTAATGTTAAATCCAAGCCTCCACAAGTTGGCAGTATATAATGTTATGATGGGACTGAAGGTTATGTATGCTGGGAATGTGTAAGCGAGCACTTCTGCCTATTTTGTCACATGACAGCATCAGCTGGTCACCCAAGGGGTCACCTTCATAATAAAGAGCTGAAGAGTGGGGAATTGGTTGAGAAAAGTCGACATGTGCTGTTGCTGACTACCAGCCATGAATTTCAATCAAAAGTCTTTGCCAAAAGTGAAAAAATTCAGTGCAATATTTCAGGTTGTGAACTAAGTATTTCCAGCACTTACTGCTTTTTTTCCAAAAAGTAGTGGCATAGGTTAGGATGGCCACATAAAAGGCAAACCAAGTCTCAGGAACCATTTCTAGCAGGATAGAAGTGAACAATGGAGGAGCTATGCTAAATGCATCCCAAATCTTGGATAGACCACACTTCAAGCACTGTGTAATGTTTTGGTCTCTAGATTATAAGACAATATTAAGACACTGAGGGGATGTATTGAAGATTTACAAGGATGAAATAAACGTGTAAGGTTATACTTAAGAAAGTAAGATGAACTACCTCAGTCTCATTTCTCTTGAAAAGAGAAAATTGAAGAGTGTCCTAATAAAGGTCTTTAAAATTATGAAAGGTTTCAATAACACACTCACAAAGTTAGTGTATTTCCATTTGTGAAGAGGAATACAACTAGAGATCATCAATATTAGATGGTCACCAAGAAATAAAAATTTGTAAACATTCAGAAGTATTTACCCAGATGTCTAGTATCTACACTGTATGTTCTAGTTTTCCCAACTGGATCCTGCCAAAACTCAGGAGATTGATAAGATATTGGGCAGTTGACATGGAACTGATTTAAGTCAAATGTCACTATGGTCTCTCCAAATTAAAGGGGTTTGCTGGGAGCATTTAAGGAAATACATTATATCGGAGAAAGAGTGTAGTTTGTGAAAATTTCAGAGCAGGAGTATAAGGTTAGACATTCTGCATTTTTTATTTAAAAACTGTGAATGTCTTAGATCCTATGTGCAAGGGCCCATGATTACTCCTCTTCCTTTACATAACTGTGGACATAATGAAGTTTTTTTTACATATCAATTATGGACTGCTTAACTAAATAAATGTTGACAACATATTTCAATCAGAACTAAATATTCAACTCCATTTGGATGATAAGTTTCTATAACATGACAGCCCTGTTAGCCTTTAAAGTGAAAGGACACAGATTTAAATAACATCCAGAGAGGTGATGGTCAACATTGCATTTGTGCAGCCACTTCAAGGTTGCATGGACAGCAATCAGTGTCAGTAAGCCAATTATAGTATTGATTTCCAGTTCCAGACGTTGATAGAAAGGCTCATACAGTTGGAAAGAAATTCGACGGGAACTCTGGCAGCGGCACTGGCACTGGGCTCGTAATCCAGAGATCCAACCTCGTACTCTGGGGATATGAGTTCAAATCCACTCATGAGAGAATTAAAATGAATTAATAAATCTGGAAATAATATCTAGTTTTATAGTGATCATAAAACCTTTGCCAAGTGGTGTCAACAAAAATCTCATTCATTAATAAAAACCAAAAGAACTGCAGGGGCTGGAAATCAGAAACAAAAACAAAAATTGCTGGAAAAGCTCAGCAGGTCTGACAGTATCTGTGGAGAGAAATCAGAGTTAACATTTTGGATCCAGTGACCTTTCCTCAGAAATGACGGTAGCTAGGAAAATGTCGGTTTTCATGCAGAAGATATGGTGGGGATCAGAGGGTAAGGAGTAAACAGTAGGTAGTGATAGAGCAAAGAGAGACAAGAACAAAGACATGGATAACAATCAGGCTAGGAGAGTGAGTAACAATTATTGGGGGTTGTTAGTGGCTAACAATATGATGTGCGTAATAGCAGACGATGAGATGACGAGACCTGGTGTGTGGGGTTAGGGATTTAGAGAAAAGGACATGGGGCAGCTCAAGCCCTAAAGTTGTATCCTGAAGGCTGTAAAGTGCCTGAGTGGAAAATGAGGTGCTGTTCTTCCATCTTGTACTGAGCTTCACTGAGTGAGCATTGTAGCAAGCCTGAGACAGAGATGCTGGCCAGGGAACAGGTGATTGTGTTGAAGTGGCAAGCAACTGGAAGGTTAGGATTGTTTTTGTGGACAGAACGTGGGTGTTCTGCGAAGTACTCGGAATGTACGTGTTCTACGAAAGAGTCACCACTTCTACACTTCATTTCCTTAATGATGAGGAGACCCCATTGTGAGCAGTGAATGTATTCAATGTTCACTGTTGTCTGCCAGAGTCACCTTATCAGCCCACACTTGACTCCAGACCTAAAGCAATGTGTTTTACTCTTAAGTATCCTCTGAAATGGCCTAGCAAACCACTCAGTTGTATCTAACTGCTGCAAAATCTGATTTAAAAAAATGAAATCAAAATAAATCATCTAGCATTGACCAAAGTACCAAATGTGATCACAGCACAGACAGCCCTGTTGACCCTATAAAATCCTCTGTGCCAAAGTTGAAAGACCTGTCCCACAGCATTAATGCAACACTCTGACACAGTCATTCTCACAAAATCATACCTTACAAAGACTACCACCATTACTGAGTATGTCCTATACCACCCACAAAACAGATCCACCTGGAGAATGCTGTCGGAAAGGGATTGCCCTTGGGAGTCCTCAACACTGACTCTGGACCCACTGAAGTTGTGGCATTACATTAAACATGGGCAAGTAAACCTCCTATGACTTACCACCTAGTGACCCCCTTCAGCTGATTAAATGGTGCACTTTCATGTTGAACACCCCATTGAGGGTGGTGAGAGCACTAAACGTACTCTAGTTTGGGAGATTTCAATGTCCATTACAGAATGTGGCTTGATAGCATTACCACTGACTAAAGAGAGCAAGGACTAAAGGACATAGGTTGTGGTTTGGGCCTTTGGCTGTTAATGAGGAAATCTAAAAGGGAAAAATGTATTTGAGCTTGTCCTCATCAAACTATCTGTAGTAGATGCATCTGTCCATGACAGTATTGGTAAGTGCAGCCACTGCAAAGTCCTTTGTAGCTGAAGTCCTGCCTTCACAATGGGCATTACCTCTATTGAGTTGAGTGGCACTGCACTGTGATAAATTGAGAGATTTTGAAAAGATCTAGCAACTCAAGAATGGGGCATCCATAAGGCACTTAGGCCACTTGTATCAGCAGAATTGTATTCTACCACACTCTGAATTGATATAATTTACACATTCAAGATTAATATATAAACCACTGAAGGGGAATTTGAGTGCTTTATTCATGTTAATCTAGTTCCCTCATACTATCAAGTAATTCCTCAACAAATTCTTTATGCTGTCATGAACATTATTCAAGTCATATAAAACATACTCAAATAGTACAGCAAAGCCAAACAGCATGGAAATTTCTCAGGTTTTCTTACCGTGATTTAATTTTCTAAAATGGCTGACGATAGTGAAACGGGTTTTAAGGAACAGAAGAACATATATAAGGCATTCAGTCTCTCAAGCCCATTCCATTAATCAGTGACTCTATTTACCAGCTTTGGATCAAAATCCTATTGAATTTTTGACCTGAAAAATCTGAATTTTGAAACATTGAATTAACCAAGCCTCAACAGCCTTGTGAGTGAGAACACACCAGATTCCTATGACTTTATTGGTGAAAATATGCTTCCTGGTGCTAGCCCTCTCTGGCTTCGCTCCAGTTTTAAGGTTCTGCCTCTGTGCTATCCTCACCACAGGAGGAAATAGTTTCTTACTATTTATTCTACCAGCTGCTTTAAACAACCTAAAAATCAAAAGCAAATCATCCCATTATGATCTGTATTCAATGAAATACAAACCAAGTCCTTATAACTTATCTGCATGACTTGCACTGAACAGACACTGAGCTGGAGTTAGTAACATGTGATTACCTCCTGGATTTGCAGCTTTCCATCCGCAGTGACATCGTAAGCTGACATAAATCGCTCTTTCATTTTCTGGACCTTCCCGGCACTCAGGTCATCCTGTGAAAGTCAAGGTTTGATTGATACGTATTAGAATCCAATTGACATCCAGCCTAATCATGCAAGGTTTGCCAACTGGCCGATAACTCAATGAAGATTCTGGAGATATCACACAACTTTTCTCACCCCCACCACCATGCATTTCAATGTCAGCATGTCTAATTCTTCAAATTACCATTTATGGCAACACATTAACATCAGATCCCTTTACATTGATGGAATTATTTAGTTAAAAATCACACAACACCAGGTTATAGTCCAGCAGGCCTATTTGGAAACACTAGCTTTCGGAGCGCTGCTTCTTCATCAGGTGATTGTGGAGAATAAGATTTCAAGACAGAATTTATAGCAAATAGAATTAATTAGTTTGCAATATGTCACAATTAAAGTGTCATTCATGACTGGAATTACTTTTAATTTTGCCACAAACTGGACAGCAGTTTCATTGCCTTGTGGTCATACAAGTGTGTAGGTATCTGATAAAAATGTGATACTTAAAGTATCTCAGGTCAGTCTATTGTCCTTCTCCAGCACTGGAATGATTGAGAGACTGTCGTCAGTCTCCTACTGAGTCTAGATATAACTACTGATTTTTCGGCTTCAGTCTGTCCTGCCCATGGAGTCACACCCAGCTGTGTACACGAAACTTACTATGTTAATGTCTCACATTGTGCTTGTCTGCAGTTATCTCAGAATATACTTCCAGTTTGACCAAGGTTCCTTGCTATTGAAACTGTGTGGTGGTTGACATGCAATGACTGCTCCACATGAAATTAAAACCATGAACAATTAAGCACCACTCATCAAGATTCAGTTTGGAATCTGGGATGTCAACATGCTCATGGATAGTCCAAACTGTGACGAGTCTGAGCACTACACAATAGTCATTACTTGGAAATCCCTAACACTGATGTTGCCATCTTGAACGAGACAAAATGTTCAAGAGAAGACCAATGAATAGGGCAGATGGCATCCAATTTCCAGTTGGGTTTTCCAAAGGAGAATTATACCTCCATGGGGTGAGCTTCAACATCAAAAATCAATTTGTCTGGGACCTCAACAGCTTTCCCTGTGGGAGAAACAATGCTTTGTGACTGCCCAGTTCACCTTAATGAGGAATCAACTAGGAGAGAGTGAGGTCTGCAGGTGTTGGAGATCAGAGTCGAGAGTGTGATGCTGGAAAAGCACAGCAGGTCAAGGGGCATCCGAGGAGCAGGAGAATCGACGTTTCAGGCATAAGCCCGAAACCTCGATTCTCCTGCTCCTCAGATGCTGCCTGGCCTGCTGTGTTTTTCCTGCACCACACTCTCAACTAATGAGGAATCAGCATGTCACTGTCATTACTGCATGTGTTGCTACACTTGAAGCAACCGATGACATCAAGGAGGCATTCTACACTGAACTTGAGTAATCTTTGGTTCTGGTCCCAGTAGGGGACAAACTGATCCTCCTTGGAGATTTCAATGTAAACTCGAACAGAACCCTGATTGGCATGGAAGGATAGGGAATGCCACCTCTAATGGAGTCCTCCTCCTAACAAAATATCTAGAACATAACTTGCGAGGTGCTGCATTTTGGGAAAGCAAAGCTTAGCAGGACTTATACACTTAATGGTAAGGTCCTGGGGAGTGTTGCTGAACAAAGAGACCTTGGAGTGCAGGTTCATAGCTCCTTGAAAGTGGAGTCGCAGGTAGATAGGATAGTGAAGAAGGCATTTGGTATGCTTTCCTTTATTGGTCATGGTATTGAGTACAGGGGTTGGGAGGTCATGTTGCGGCTGTACATGACATTGGTTAGGCCTCTGTTGGAATATTACGTGCAATTCTGGTCTCCTTCCTATCGGAAAGATGTTGTGAAACTTGAAAGGGTTCAGAAAAGATTTACAAGGATGTTGCCAGGGTTGGAGGATCTGAACTACAGGGAGACGCTGAACAAGCTGGGGCTGTTTTCTCTGGAGCGTCGGAGGCTGAGGGGTGACCGTATAGAGGTTTACAAAATGATGAGGGGCTTGGATAGGATAAATAGACAAAGTCTTCTCCCTGGGGTCGGGGAGTCCAGAGCCAGAGGGCATAGGTTTATGGTGAGAGAGGAAAGATATAAAAGAGAGTATATGAATAGAAAGGGTTTGGAGGGATATGGGCTGGGTGCTGGCAGGTTCAGTTGGGATATCTGGTCGGCATGGATGGGTTGTACTGAAGGGTCTGTTTCCATGCTGTACATCTCTATGTCTCTATAACAACTGTTCCACGAATGAGCCAAACACAAGATCCTATGGCAACACCCACTGTTAAACATTGGCACTTGCTCAACCTCATCTGGCATGGGATTACAAGGAGATATATTTAACTGTGCTACATTAGGTGCTGATGTAACCTTGTCTAATCTACCATCTCCATCAGCCTGTCCATAAATAAAGAAAACAACAAAATCAATGCTACAAAAAAAATTAACATTAAAGCTTCCAAAGGGGCACTTGACTGTCAGTACTCCATTGCAAAACTCTCAACTGTTAGTCATCAGGAGCTACAGTACAACCTCCATCACAAAAAACATTGGCAGAAACTTCAGTACTCTCTTTACCAGGAAAGATTTGACTGATTTGCCAAAAAGGACCAAGTGATACAGGACATATCAAATATAAGTGTAAAGTTATCACAAACTGGAAACTTTACAATAGTCAAGATAGAAGGAACAATCCTATAAGCAGCTGACGACAGTAGATACAACATAAATGTCATGGCATAAAGAACAAATGATAAGTAGAAAGACCACAAGAAATCCAACTCTTTGCAAATACTGAAGAAATATATGTATAGTTTCTTCTGTCAAGGTGATCCATAGGCCAAGTATTCAAGTGCCCATTCCACTGAAAGCCTAATCATGGAGGAAAACATAACATAGAGATAGTGATTGCTTGCTAGACAGAACATTTTGAAGAACTCATCAGCTAAGACTCTGGCTTCCACTTGGACACCATCAACTTCATTGTGAAATACCTTTCCCTGTTCACTTTGAATACCCTATTATGGAAGTTGAAAACATATTCATGATTTGAAGATGCCAGTGTTGGACTGGGATGTACAAAGTTACAAATCACACAACACCAGGTTACAGTCCAACAGGTTTAATTGGAAGCACCAGCTTTTGAAGCATTGCTCCATCATCAGGTAGTTGCAATAGTCAAAAGTTTACAGGGTCTTTTGGGGGGAGATGGAACTTCTGCTAAAATTCTGAAACATGGTGAAGCTACACTCCTGCCATAGCTGCACATCTCCTCATGTTCCTCACCGGGGAAGAGGAAAGTAGACAGGATGCTGTCGGGGATAATGTGATCATGATTATGTTAAAGTAAAACCATATGTGGTGGGGCAGAAGTAGAAGCAAATTATTCAGAGGTGTGGAGATAATCTACAGAACAGATGGGAAATGGCTTAACTCTGGGCAGTCTTCAATCAAAACTAAAACCACTTCAACCTAAGTCGTTGTGTTTCAAAATGCAGAGGATGACAGTGTGCAGGTTCACCCAGAAACTGAGCTCCACAGAAAGGTTGACGTTTTCTCTGAAGGAAGTGAGAGACAGGCCATTCACTAAATACCTAGAAAATTAAGCTCCCCTTCCAAATACCTCTCTCAGTTGATCACCTACCCACATGGAGCAAGATGAACACTGAAATCTTGTACAAATTCACATTTCTGGGGAATTTCTCCTTGATGAAGGCAGACAGAGACAACAAAACTCACCAGCGCATGAAGTGTGCCAGTTTACAGTTTAGCTGGGTGAGAAAGAGAGTACTTTAGGATAAGAATTTCAAACCCCAATACTAAAATCACTGTTTAAAGGGCACAAGAGATCCAAACGCCCTGATATGCGTTAGAGACTTGGAAAACTTGCATCACTGGAAAAGCACCATTAGCAGTCCCTTCACAGAAAGTTGCAAATTCACTTAGAAGAAAGCTGCTCCAACAGCTGCTTCCTTACTGAATCTAACACGCCAAATATTGAGGTAAGAATCACACAAAATCAGCTTCCATGGTCATTTGTGGACCTGTCACCAGGCTCCTGAAGGAACTGTTCTACTCCAGGCTCAGCCATGGTGGGAGACTCCCAGAAAGACAGTGCAGCTGCTTCAGGAATGCTTTACAGATAAACCATCCCCATCAACTGATGAGAGTTCCTGACTTGTGGACACCAAAATGGAGAAGGTTCATTTGAAAGGAACCAAAGATATCTTCAATGGGAGCAGAGTTGAGGTGTCAGAGACAGTGCACAATTGTTCAATACCTTATCTGCCCATTCTTCAGGTACCAATTACCCTGCAGAGAGTCTACAAGTCAGCATCAGAATTAGCACTAACCTCAGAACCCATTGAATTGGAGTGGAAACAAATCAACTTCAATTCCAAAAGAGAATGAGAAGGGTTAACTAAACACCACAATACATGAAAGTGTGCCTATGGTTGGAGTTGTATGCATTGCACACTTCCTCCCCAGGTCAGCATATGTAGGTGAGTATAAAATTGGAGACCATGACAACAGCACCTTGGCCATGAGCTGTCCGCCTCTCTCCAGGTCAAGAGGAAAAGCTACCAGTAAAAACTTCACTAGGATTTATCCTCTGTGGGAATATTGCACAATTTCATCTCCACTGTCCTCTGCCCTATTGCAGGCCTAAGCCTTAATTCTCACTCTCTTTCTGAGTCTCTGCATTTGCTTCAAATCCGTTACACATCACTAACTGAGTAAAGGTTAGCAAACTGAAATGTTAATGTCACCTTTTCTCCTCCCTGCATATACAGGGTGAGGGAGTGGTATCGTAGTAATGTCACTAGGTTAGCAATCTAGAGAGTTTGGGTCAAATTCCACCATGGCAGATGGTGAAATCTGAATTAATTTTAAAAAATCTAGAATAAAAACTTATCATGAAAACCCACCTGCTTAAGTCCTGCAGGCAGGGGAATCTGCTGTCCTTACCTGGTCTTGCCTATACATGACTTGTAGTTCAACTACCACCTGAGCATTAAATACATATACATATATTTACATGTGTATGTTAGTTCAACATAAATCTTTTAGTTTATGAGTTAATGCTTTTACCTAAAATTGCATGATACTCAAAGTATAATGAATGAATATTATTGTCGATAAATAATTATTGAGCAATTTTACAACTTTGCACTCCTGGAAGGGCATTATTCTACATAACCAACTTTCTAACACAAATGCTCCTCTGGAGACACTTCGTACTAGAGGGTAAATCCAGAAAGTTTAACATTCAGGATCTGCATCTTTCCATGCATATGCCATGAGGCTATACAGCAGCTATGTATTTTATTCACTTGAATTTGAGGAACTGTATTATTTTCAGCAGCATTAGAGTAACAGATTTGGTCCTAATTCTGATAGAGTTAAAATGAAATCTGCTTCATAACTAAAATTATAGCACATTCATGAATCCTTGGTTCCAAGTCATGCAGAGAACTATGTAAATCTCTCTCTGCAAACAATGTGACCCACTAGGTCACCATAACCTTTATGCACATGAGTGTAATCTAGCCACCAGCTACAGCCTGACCACTTGAATGGCTGTACTACATTAACAAGCACAATATCCTTCCCTTAAGGACACTCATGAATCAGTAGGCTTTTTATAACTGTCTGATAGATTTATAATGACTTTCAATTTAGCCTTTCCTGCATCAAATTTTATTTATTCATTCATCCTTTGTACTGAAGACAACAGCCAGGCCATCATCTGATATTTTGACAGGAGTTCTTTGGTGACTGATGAAGCCCATGTTTTGTTTGAAGCTAGCATTCACAAACAATAAATTACAGAAGAATGTCATTTATTGGGGAATATTTTGTCTCATTTGGTCAATGAGCGATCTCATAGCAAGACCACTCTCTACACCAAACATGTACACTTGCACTTTCCAGCAGGCAACAGTAGCTGAAGAGTAATTGAAGACTTTGTAAGCTCTCCATAGCTGCGGAAGACTGAGGCCAACTGAAATTATTGTCTTGCCATTTTGATCCTGATCAGCACAGAATTTTACTGAGTCCTTGTATGACTTTGAACCAGGGATACATACATCATAATTTCAGTTATGAAGCAGATTGCATTTTAACTCCAAGCTTGATACTCTAATGGTCCTGAAAATAAGAGTTTCTCAACTGACTGCCTCGTTGGACAGTGATTTTTCCAGTTGAGCCACCAGTGTAAACCTGCAGTAGTGTATTTGTTAAGGATGCTACGTGAAGGATTCCATTGCTATAAACCAGGAGAGTAACTTCACAGTTGTCCAAAACGTAACTACTTTTGTAAATCTACTTTGACTTTATTAATACTCTGTTTTGTTTTTGTAATATTTCTGCTTTTGGTAACTTTGCCTTTATGATCACATGAATCTCTCCATGATGGGAACAATTTGCTCTGGGTCAGCTGTGAAAAAAGCATGAAATTGTCACAGCCACTTTGTTTACTTAATGTTACACACTATTCATATTCATAAGCATAAAACAAGCACATCTACAGAAAAGCACCATGCACTTCCATATCTTAAACAAAAGTCCCAATTCCTCTCTCCCCCACACCAAAGAAATACAAGCTTGAATTGTGCCTGCAAGCATAGGCACTGAGTCACATCACTAATGGAAGTTGAAATGTTAATGGGACTGTTTTTCTCTGCATAGATGCAGAATGGGATGATGGTGTAGTTGTAATGCCACTCAATTAGTAATCCAGAACCGCAAATCGATGTTCTATGAAATCCCATTGTGGTAGATAGTAACATCTATTTCCAATAACTGGCTTGACTATTACTGAAAGGCAGCATGGTTTATGTAAAATGGCAACTAACGTAAAATTTTTAATTTGTAGTATTAGTCTAAGTTTCAATCTTCAAGTGGCCAAAGGAGGAATAAAAGAAATCTGTTCTATCGTTTCATGCCAGGAATGAAAATGCTGTACCAATAAAGGATGGATAATAAATGCTGATCCAGCTAGTGGCACACGTGAACACTGAAAAAGAGTTGCAAGGGTCACAATTCTCTATGACAACAGCTATCAGGCTTCTCTGAAAGTATCGCTTGTCACTTGGTTATCTTACCATAAGAACAGTAAAAGGTCCATAAAATCTAACAACACTAACATTGTCAAAAACACTATCTACAGCAACAGAAGCAAGGTACTGAACAACGAATAAATCCCAAAAATAGATGCAACTGCAGAAACACTATAACAATAATTGAATAATGATAAACTGGACAAAGGATTTGTAGCTGTGTGGCAGTATTTTACATTTGTAACAGCAAATACAATCATTTTCTGTTGGAATTAGGGTCAAATCTGTTATTTTAATGCTTTTGGAAATAAAATTAGCTCCTCAAATTCTTCTGAATAAAATACATAGCTGCTTTACAGCTCTTGGCATATGCATGGAAAAATGCAGATCCTGAATGTTAAACTTTTTTGGATTTACACTTCTGCTACTACGTTTTGCCAGCAGACAGCGTTTTAGAAACTTGGGTTTATACGTTCATACCATTCCTGGAGTACAAAGTTGTAAAAGTCCTCGATAACCTATCTATCCATTTTATCAACAACAATACTCAGGAGATATAAAGAAATCTGGAATTTGCTCCCCCAAAATCGTGGAGACATTGAGGCATTTCTCAAGACAGAGATGCTCAGGGGCAGGGATCAAAGTTAGTTAAATGCATTCATTTTTCCATTGCTAAATAGCATCAAAGATGAAATGGCCCAGTTATAATCCCTACAGTGTGAAAACAGGTCATTCAGCTCATTGAGTCCACACTGACCCTCCGAAAAGCATCCTACCCAGACCCTACCCCCACCCCATCCTATTCCTGTAACCCTGCATTTCCCATAGCTAATCCATCTAACCTGCACATCGCTTGATACAATGGGCAATTTAGCATAGTCAATCCACCTGACCTGCACATCTTTGGATCATGGAAGGAAGTCAGAGCACCTGGCAGAAACCCACACAGTCACCTGAGGGTAGAATTGAACTTGGATCTCTGACTCTGTGAGGTAGCAGTGTGGACCATTGAGCCACCTTGCCACCCTTGTTCAATGTGCTTATAATAACACACACATAATCATATGCTTGATATATGCAAATACACACATTTAAAATTAAACAGTGAAGTAGGTGCACTTAAAAGGACTAAAACGTCAGCAGAGATGGCACAATAGAAATATATGAGCATATAAATTAGGAACAGGAGTAGGAGATAGTAGACATGAGTCTGTGCTGAGTCATCTGATCAGAATGAAGGTTTCAATATAAACATTGCAGTCGGGCTCAATAATCCTCAGCTAGGGAGAAGGTACAAGTTCTTCAAATTCTCTTTAGTTGCTGTTGCCTGTTGGAGAGTGCAAGTGTATATGTCTGGTGTACAGAGTGAGTTTACCAGGAGATCTCCCATTGACCAACCAAGACAAAATATCCCCTGACTGATTAGTCTCCTCATCACCATGGTTAATTTGATTACTCCACATTTCCATTTACACCCAATAGCCAATCATCAATTAGATTACTGGTAAGCAAAAACTTTGCATACAGCGCCCTTTGAGAAGGACAGTCCTAAAGACACATAACCCTCTGCACAATAAATAATTCTTATCTCTTTTTTGTCTTAAATGCTTATTTTTAAAACATTGATTCCTCATTTTAGGATCTGCCACAGGAGGAAATATCCTTTCTACATCCACCTGTCAAGTCCCCTCAGGATCCACCTACCCCAGATATTTGTCTTGTAAACCTTCTGTGAATTTCTTCCAATGCATTTGTATCATTCAATAAAATAAGCAATGAAATACTATGGTACTCCAGATGCAGTCTCCCCAGTGCCCTGTATAATGATATAACCTCCCTACTTTTGATTTCCCTCATTTTAACCAATAACTTTGTTAGCTCTCCTGATTAGGTTCTCTATCTGCATACTTTACCTTTTGAGATTCATGTACTAGATCACATAGAAACATAGAAACATAGAAACATAAAAACATAGAAAAATACAGCCCTTTGGCCCTCGATGTTGCGCCGATCCAAGCCCACCTAACCTACACTAGCCCACTATCCTCCATATGCCTATCCAATGCCCATTTAAATGCCCATAGAGGGAGAGTCCACCACTGCTACTGGCAGGGCATTCCATGAACTCACGACTCGCTGAGTAAAGAATGTACCCCTAACATCTGCCCTATACCTACCACCCTTAATTTAAAGCTATGCCCCCTCGTAATAGCTGACTCCATACGTGGAAAAAGGTTCTCATGGTCAACCCTATCTAAACCCCTAATCATCATGTACATCTCTATCAAGTCACCCCTAAACCTTCTTTTCTCCAATGAAAACAGCCCCAAGTGCCTCAACCTTTCCTCATACGATCTTCCTACCATACCAGGCAACATCCTGGTAAACCTCCTCTGCACCCATAAATTCTTCGCATAGATTTCTCTAGATCTCAAAACTCTGTACTCTTTCAACATGTGGTCAAAATGTTTACTTTTAGTTTTCCTACCAAAATGAACAATTTCACATTTTTATACATGATTCTGTTTGTCAGAGCTTTTCCCATTCACTTAACTATCTATATCATTTGTAGCCTCCTTGTGTCCTCTTCACAACTTATTTTCTTACCTATTTTTGTGTCATCAGTAAATTTAGCTACCATGCCTTTGGTCCCTTCACTCAATTCTTTTATATTATTGTTAAAGATTGAGACCCAGCACCTATTCTCTTGGTACATCATTCATTACATCTTGCCAACCAGAAACTGATGCATTTATGGCTATTATTTCCTGTCAGCCAGTCAATCTTCTAACCATATCAATATGTACTTCATGTGCTGTGAGCTTTTATTTTCCATAATAATCTTTGATGTGGCATCTATCCAGATGTCTATTGAAAACTTCATTACAGTACATCCATTGGTCTCCTTTCTCCACAATATATCTTAATTCTTCAACAAACTCTGATAAATTGCTTATTAATCATTTAAAATGATCAATTTATTGGCTGGAATTGTTTTTACTTTGAAATTCTTGCTTACTGTTGTCTCAAACCTTCACTTTCTTAAGTTTAATCACTGGCCCTCGAGTTAGAGAATGATTGAAATATGCCAGTCCCCTCCCATCCCATCCATGAAAGTTGAACAAACCTAACATAACATACTGACAAATTAACTTTAATGTTAGCTAATGTCCAATACTGCATACACTTGCAACAGCAGGTTTCAGGATAATTGAATTGGAATTTGAAGTCATATTATGTCTTACTCATGATGCTTGTCAAATCAAATTAAGTGCTCATTTCTCTTGAAGCATAGCCTCTTGCTGCATTGACTCTTGTTGTCCATAGATATCAACAGTTCTAGCACCTTGATTATGGCAGCGGGGATACTGCTCTGTTGGAAAGTAATTTTGATTAATTTGATTTCTAAATACCAAGTTACATGTAACATTTTAAAATTGATTCGCAGGATGTGGGTAACACTCGCTATTTATTGCCCATCCATAACTGTCCTTGAAAATCATAGAATCCCTACAGTGTGAAAACAGGCCCTTCGGCCCAACAGGTCCACACTGACCCTCCAAAGAGTATCCCAACCAAACCCATTTCCCATTACTCTACATTGACGCCTAACTAATGTATCTAACCTACACATCCCTGAACACTATGGGCAATTTAGCATGGCCAATTCACCTAACCTGCACAAGGTGGTAATGAGTCGCCTTCTTGAACTGCTATGGTTCATTGTGATCATGGTATGCCACAATATTGTTAGAATGGGAGTTCCAGGATTTTGACCCAGTGATAGTGAAGGAAAGGCAAACAATGAGGTGCCAATATGAGGAATTCAGACACTAAGGCATGTTTGGATGTATGCAAATTTGCAATGATGCATTTCTGGTTGTGTGAAACTAGGAGCCATGAATACTAACTTGGATATCTACTCACACAGTTAATGATTGGATCACACCACATGTAATCAAACACTAATCTCTAAAGCTTTGTCTTCCCTGACAACATGGCATGCATTTGAATTGGTAAGAAATTAATTGCTTTGAACATTAGTTACAAAATTATCCCCAAGCATTTCAAAATCATGCTAAACTCTCTTACTAAAAAAAATGCACACTTCATTGAGGTCCATTCACATGAGAGTGCAGCTTGACAGCAGACAGCTAGGGTTTATTTCAAACATGACTCAGACGTCGTGTAAGAGAAAATTGGGTCTTTCACTCTAAACCACAATATGAAAAGTACATTGCAGTATTGGCAATTTAAAATTTCAGCATATCCAAGAGGAAAGAAGACACTTTTGGAAAGTACAAATCACAAAACTGGAACTGCTCTGTTCTAGTTGCATCTCAGACTCATTCCCCGCTTTGTGGGGGTTCCCTGGTGGAAGTACCAAGTCAGTGCATTGACCCGTTTGCACGAGTCATGTTCTTCTTGTAGGGGAGTCTCACTAGATTGAAGGTATCACAATATCAGCATGGCAGCAACTTTTTATGCTAAAATGCTATTCCTCATTGTTTTTGCTTAATAAGTCTGAAATAATATTACATGACCAATAAAATAAGGGATATGAATTAAGTAATGTTTATAGGCAAGGCAACTAGTCCATATCATCATTAAGTTGATTAGAAGGAGGATGTTATAATTATATTGTACACTTAAGGTGTCTCAAATTGTTTCAGAAATAATTATTTTTGAACGGTGGCCATTTGTTCTTATGAAGGCAAAAGTAGTTGTCAATTTGAACACAGCAATGTCCCACAATCCCAGTGAGATTAATGGTCTGGTAACTTATTTTTTGATAGTTTTAGCCAAGCATTGAGAGAACTCTGGAGAAAAATCTGCTGTTACAATACGGCCATGGACCTTTTATAACAACCTGTGCTCATGACCAAGTTGTTTAAGTAACAAATTTTAGGATTATGGGCAATATATTTATCAGCTACTAATTTCCAATCATTGCTCTTCTACAAAGTCCTGCACCTTCTGAGATATGTAGGAGTCAATCGAGGATAAAAATCCATTTTGAGCCTTCATGAAAACTGGGATTGAAAACGTTGAGTATGCAATTGCACAAGATAACATTATTTAATTTAATTTGGCCTGAAGCAGATAAATTAATCACAAGGAAGAAACACAGTGGATCAATTGATACAAGCTAACTTTTACATTAACAATGGTGTTAAAATTGCAAAGCATCTGGCATGTGTCCTCTTTAATTTTTAACTATGTGCCTAACAGAAACTAGCCATATACTGTAAAGGGGAACTTGCAAATAGTATGTAAAGACAGATGAATATCTGACAACTGAAGCTCTTAAATTTGTGGATTAGTGTGAACACAATATTTATATCTACAAATGTGTTACCATTACTGTGACATGGTTTGCGCACATTTGCTTTACCACAAATGCAATGAAGTTTTATTTTTCACAGACTTAGTTTATACTGACGAGTTGCTGTCGGCTTATGTTTTTCTTCAGTGAAATGAAACAAAAACATAAGTCTTGACATTGTTTTGTGGGGTTTCAGGCAAAGTACTGTTTGTCTTGAAATTCTGCTACCCATTTTCTTTCTGAAGGCATTAACTCAAATTCACTAAAATCGGGAGATGAGAATTCAAAGCTGAAGGGATCATTCAATATTTGAAAATGTTTCCCACCAAGAAATGCATCTTTAGTTACCAAAACCTGACTCTGCCATTTGACTCTGAACATGACTCTAACCCTAATCAAATGAAAAGAGGAAATTGAATGGGAGACAGATAGTTGGTTCCATCAGCCTGTCCTTGAGAAGGTGGTACTGAGTTGCCGTTTTGAACTGCTGCAGCCCATGGGGGTAATGGCATGCCATAGTGTTGTGAGAATGGGAGTTTCAGGAAGTTGACCAATGATAGTGAAGGAACGACAAATAATATCCAGCAGTATTAGGAATTCAGATGCCAAGATGAGTTTGGGTGCATCTAAATTTCCAATGAAGCATTTCTGGTTGTGTGAACTCATGATGGCTGCTGCACAATGACAAGGTACTTCTTTTGGTACACATGACACCCATCACCCACCCCAATGTCACCCCAATTCTTCCACCTTTTTGTCATGTTCTGGTGAGACAAAGAAAAATTCAATAAAGGGAAAAAAAAGTCTGGATAATTCCTCTCTGACCTGAGAATCTAAGCAATCCATGAAAAATTAACATGGCTTCTTCTTGGATTTCCTTATTCATTAATGGTAAGAGTTCCTAGTAATTGTAAGAAAGTCACATAAATTGAACATGAGAAGCCTCCATATACATGATAGACATTAATACTGTGAATTAAATCAATGCTGGTAGTATCGGTTTTAATAGATATTGACTTGTGACGCAAAACTGATCACAACTGATCAAATGCCTTTTTCAAAATCCAACTTACACGAGATTTCTTGGTTCCCTTTTATCAATTTTCTGGTTACATCTCAAAAAACTTTAATAAATTTGTCAAATGTGGTGGTTCCTTTCTTAAAATTATGCTGATTCTGTCTGATTGTATTAAGCCTTTTTAAATTTCTTGCTACTAACTCCTTAACAACAGATTCAAGCATTTTCCCAATGGCATTAAAGGAGTCCTCTAACAGGTGACTCAGAGTTTTTATGTTGAAGTAGCATTAAACTTTGAAAGGGGCGGCGCGGTGGTTAGCACTGCTGCCTCACAGCGCCAGGGACCCGAGTTCAATTCCCACCTCAGGTGACTCTCTGTGTGGGAGTTTGCACATTCTCCCTGTGTCTGTGTGGGTTTCCTCCGGGTGCTCTGGTTTCCTCCCACAATCCAAAAAAAAATGTGCAGGTTAGGTGAATTGGCCATGCTAAATTGCCTGTAGTTTTAGGTGAAGGGGTAAATGTAGGATGGTGGGCTGTGGGTCGGTGTGGACTTGTTGGGCCGAAGGGCCTGTTTCCACGCTATAAGTAATCTAATAAATATGCAGGTTAGGTGAATTGGCCATGCTAAATTGCCTGTAGTTTTAGGTGCAGGGGTAAATGTAGGATGGTGGGCTGTGGGTCGGTGTGGACTTGTTGGGCCGAAGGGCCTGTTTCCACGCTATAAGTAATCTAATCTAAATCCCTCTGTCCATTAACTAAGTCCAAATCTCCTGAATACAAAATTTTCCGTATATTACACAAACTCCTTCATCAATGTCAAACTTCAATGTTCCATGCACTGACAAATAAAGCAATTGCGAACTGACATTAGCTCTTTAAATTAGATTATTCTCCAACACAGAAAAGCTTTTGGTCTAAAAGCCATAAGTTTGACCTAATAACTTGACAGGATAACAAAATCAGCAAGGTTGAGTAACAATCAGGCAGAATATTTTAGAATACAACTTTGATCTTTATATAACAATGCCTTCCTAACTGAGGGTTCTAATGTCAATTCTTCAACCTTAAACTTTTTTTTGAAATTCAATGTTATCAAAAAGAGCTAGATGGACAGTTTACTGCACCCAGCTTCATATAGTTTTCGTATTCTCGAGGTCAGAATATACTTGCCACGCAGAATTTCTTTTATCTCAATGTTGAAAATTTGACTCAGATCAGATGCCTCATAATAGGGAAAAACTGGTGAAAGTGCAAATTTCCCTCCCAAAGGCACATGTATTGATCCAGTCCTTCTGCAAACAGTTTGCTTGCGGCTAAATGGTGACATTGAACTTTTGTTGCGTTTCCGGATCTACTTCCAAGCTTTTCCTCTGATCCAATAAATCAATCAAGAAGAATCTTTACTTTTCACTCAAGATTTTGAAATGTTTGTAATAATTGTTGACTTTTAACAAATGATCTAATTTGGCTGCTTTACTCAGGTATAATCTAAACAAAGAGCGACATGCATTTGAATGGCACCATTCCCAATCTTAGAAGGTCGCAAAGCATGTCTCAGCCAATGAATTATTTCAGAAGCATGATCATTGCTGTCATCTAGCAAAATAAGGCAACACATTTTCACACAGAAAGGTTCCACAAACAGTAATGAAAGAAGTTGACCAATTAAACTGTCTTAGTTGTGCTGGTTAAGGTACCTACATTGAGTATTACAAGACAGCATTTTTACACTTCTTTGAATCAATTCTTTTATATAATCTCAGAGACAGACAGTACCTTAACAACATTTCATCTGAATGATGGCACTCCAACATTGTAGTGATCCTTCTGTATTGCATTTGTATGCCAGCTAAAAATATGCTTGAGCTCACAAACCCTTTGACTCAAGAGGTAATCCTGGCACTAAACAAAGGTTGATAGCAACAGAATACTGTTCTACCAGAATGAAGCCGACCAGAAACAATAACTTATTAAAACAGATGTTCACAAAATGAACAAATTATTTGATAAGTTCTTCCAGTTTCATCTTCTGCGTTGGTTTGTTGATGGTGTGTTGTGTGTCTTTGTGCACGTGTGTTTGTGTGCATTTGCTGGTCACTACTTTAACTATTTTGCTATCCTTTGTTTCTGTAACACTACATTCTTATTGCCTGGCTAAGGTGATCTCTTATATTGACATTGTGTTCAGGTAACAGGTTATTCAAAAGATACTTCATTTTTCTCTTTGTGGTATTGCTGGTTGATTTATTTATCTGCTTGTTCCTTCCTTTTTTCAGATTCTAAGGGTTAGCCTCTATTATTTTCCAGTCCTCAAGAAGGCATCAGCCTGACATAAGTACCTGTCAGTTCTCTTCATAAAGACTAGTTGATCTGCTGTACTTCAGCAATTTATGTTTCACATTTTCAAACAATTGCAGTTTGCTTGCTTTTTAAACAGTATTTGCTCTGTGCTATGTATATTGAATTCTACTTCACAATATTTTGTGTGAAAAAGTTTTTGTTGATTAGAAGTAACAAAATTAAAAGCTTCAAAAAACAGTACAGAAAGTTAGCTCACTGAAAACAATAATTTTGTCAGAATTATTAAACTCAAGATTTAGACAATTATAATTTGAAGTCTAGAATAAATCGGATAAAAAAGAGATAATGGGAAGTATATTCATGGAAATGATTTAGATTGTTGAACCTTTAAAAAGAGTGAATGCCATGAAAACATCATACAATCTTTTCAGATGATTATTTTATGTCCTTGCAAATGCAAACAGAATTTGAACAGTATATTCAATGAAAATGCTGGAGAAAATCAGCAAGTCTGACAGCATCTGTAGACAGAAATAGAGTTAATGTTTTGAGTCTGGTATGACGCTTCAGAACTGGAAGGAGTTGGAAAATGGTAGTTTTTATACTTTTGACATAGGAACAGGAAGAGTCGAGAGTGTGGTGCTGGAAAAGCACAGCAGGTCAGGCAGCATCCGAGGAGCAGGAGAGTTGATGTTTTGGGCAAAAGCCCTTCATCAGGAATGGGGCTGGGAGCCTCGGGAGTGGAGAGATAAATGGGAGGGGGGTGGGGCTGGGTGAAGGTAGCTGGGAGTGCAATAGATAGGTGGGGGAGAAGGTGATAGTTTGGAGAGGAGGGTCGAGCGGATAGATGGGAAAGATGGTGGACAGGTCAAGAGGACGGTGCCGAGTTGGAGGCTGGGGACTGGGATAAGGTGGGGGGAGGGGAAATGAGAAAAATATTGAAATCCACATTAATCCTGTGGGGTTGCAGGATCCCAAGGTGGAAGGTGAGATGCTTTCCTCCAGACGTCGGGTGGTTAGGGTTTGGCAATGGAGGAGACCCAGGACCTGCATGTCCTTGACAGAGCGGGAGGGGGAGTTAAATGTTCAGCCATGGGGTGGTGGAATTGGTTGGTGTAGGTGTCCCAGTGATGTTCTCTGAAACAATCCTCAAGGTGTAGAGGAGACTACATCGGGTGCAACCTATACAGTAGATGACATTTGTGGAGGTACAGGTAAATTTCTATTGGATGTGGAAGGATCCTTTGGGTCCCTGGACTGAGGGGAGGGGGAAGGTGTGGGTGCAGATTTTGCGCTTCTTGCAATGGCAGGGGAAGGTGCTGGGATTGGGGGTGAGAGTTGGTGGGGCGCGTGGATTTGACAAGGGAGTCGTGGAGGGAATGGGCTCTCTGGAATGCTAATAGGGTTGGGGAGGGAAATATATCCTTAGTGGTGGGGTCTGTTTGTAGGTGGTGGAAGTGGTGGAGGATGATGCAACATATGCAGAGGTTGATGGGGTGGAAGGTGAGGACTGGGGGGTTTCTGTTCTTGATGCGTTGGGGAGTTCACACACTCGACTCTGACCTTCAACATCTGCAGTCCTCACTTTCTCCATAGGAACAGGAAGAGCAAGGGGATCAGATGATGTAGAGGAATAAAAACCGAAAGAAACTGAATGCTGTAAATAAGAAATAAAAAGAGAAATTGCTGAAAAAGGTCAGTCGGCCTAGTGGCCTCTGTAGAGAGATATCAGAGTTAACATTTTGGGTCCAGTGACCCTTCCTCAGAACAGGGCTAAAAGAGCAATGGAACACGGAAAGTGGAACATTCCTTGTTCCAGACCTTCTCTGGCCCGCTCCACAACTCTTCTGAAAATGGAAAATTAATCAATTTTGCTTTCAATTTCCATCCTTCTCTCACTTCACTTGGTCCATCTCTGATTCTACCCTCCTTTTACTTTATTTTTGTTCCTTTCACCACCTCCTTCCTCACTGTCCAAGGCTCCAAACTCATCTTCCAGGTGAAAAAGCATTTTACTTGTACTTCATTCAAATCAGTTTACCACATATGCTGCTCACAATGCTGACTCTTTTATGTTGGCGAGACCAAACAGACAAAGAAACCACTTTGTGGAACACTTTCATTCTGTCTGCAGCAATTACTCAGAACTCCCATCTCGATTGTCCCCTTGTTCTCTTGGTAATATTTCTGTCCTGGGCCTGCTGCAATGTTCTAATGAAGTTTGAGGAACAACACCTCAATTTTCTGTTTAGACATTTTAAAAGCTTGACGTTGAATTCCCCAACTTCAGAGCATTACCTTATGATGTTGGTCCTCCATTTAAATAAATAAATCTTACACTCTCTGTTTCAGAATTCCAGCATCGGTAATATTTTGCTTTTATTTCAACAATACATTATTATTAACAATAAAAAAAAGGAAACTGCTGGAAAATCTCTGGGTCTGGCAGCAGCTATGGAGAAAAAGCGGAGTTAACGTCTTGCGTCCAGTAACCTTTTTTAGAATATATTGTTAGTCACAGGCAGAACTGACCTTGTTGCTATGTATCTTGTTTTTGTGTGAGTCCTTTCCATTTCTGTACACTTGCATTTGGCAAACAGCTGTCAGAAGGGAACTAAGTTGGTTGCCTTGGAAATGCTTACAATGAGGTCTATTTAACAAGTTAAAGTAGAATGTGGACTCACTTCAGCACCAAGTTTCTTCATAAGGTGACGGAAAAAATCATCCAGTTCTTTGCCTTCAATGTAGCCATTGTCTAGAAGAGATTTCAACAAATAGTGTAACCATTTCAATAAAATCATTTGAAGAATTGAATAACATAAAAAAATTCTGCAAATCCTGTCTGAAGACCTTTGGGTATGGAATGAACAGCACAAATGCAATACAGCACAGTAAATCGAGCTGCATTTATTCAGGCATAAAATTGCACGTGTCAAAATCCTACTTACCCAGCCTTAAATCTGTACTGAGATAAACATGGTTAGCTAGAGTCTGAGCTATTTCACTGTTATGTTGATTTCAGCAAGTTGACCTCATTATTCACATGTAATAAGCGCTGCATTCAACATTTCTCAGAATAGACCTCGGTGTACAACTCTTGAGAATATACAATAGAAACTATGTTCTAGGAAGGCGGACTAGGTTGCTTTTGTAGTGACTACAGCTTTTTAGGAGATGTTGCTGTCCCTTAAACCCAGAAGTTTCAACAGCTGCAATTTTAAAATGTTGGTGTGCTTTAGTGGTATTGTGGTTTTGCTTGGAATTGCTGCTGCAGAAGGATGTACAGATGTTGCAGTGAAGAACTAGTGTGCTCAGTGAGTACTCTCAAAAAACCAGGTCCCACCATGTAATATATTATCCTGACTGGAGTGAGCAATCATAAAATAAAATTAAAATAATACTTTATTGACTGTAATAGTACAAGTTCCCATCTTCTTAAAAACCACAGAAAGGTTGAAAGATCATTTTTACTTCACAAAAGGATGAGCACATTTGAAATGAGAACTTTCGCAACTCCACATTTCTGCAATAGTAATAGTGTGCAATAGAGTGTGCAAAAACTTACAGTTTTCTTTCGAATATAGATTAAGTGAACTCTTCAATGGTACCGATGTAAACATAAAAATAAAATACCACAAATGCTGGAAATCTGAAATAGAACAGTAAATGTTATAAATACTCAGCAAGTCTGGCTGCATCTTTGGAATCTGTGACTCCCTGGTGATGCTGATACATTTGGTCCTCAAATGGGGGACACTGCCCTGATGAGCACCAATGTTGTGATGGCCCAATTCATTCCAAATGCAAAAGCAAGAGCAATGGTGGCCAATGACCAAAAGCAAACTAGAATGCTCTTGACTCACAGTTTTTAAAAAAAAAATCATTGTTAGAATTGGAGCATCACTGTCTGGCCAGCATTTATTGCCTGTCCCCGTTGCCCTTGAGAAGGTGGTGGTGGTGAGCTGCCTTCAACTGCTGCAGATCACATGCTGTACATTGACCCACAATGCAGTTGGGGCACGGGGTGGGGGAGGATTTTGACCCAGCAATAGTGAAGGAATGTTAATACATTTCCAAGTCAGGATGGTGAGTGGCTTGGAGGGCAACTTGCAGATGGTGGTGCTCCCATACATCTTCCACATTTGAACTTCTAGATGGAAGTGGTCGTAAGTTTGGAAGGTGTTGTCTAAGGAGTTTTTCTGTACTGCGTCTTGTAGATTGTACACACTGCCGCTACTGAAGATCGGTGGTGGAGAGAGTGGATGTTTGTGGATGTGCTGCCAATCAAGTGGGCTGCAATGTCCTGGGTGGTGTTCAGTTTATTAAGTATTGGAGCCTGCACTAATCCAGGCAAGTGGGGAGTAATCCACTACACTCCTGCCTGTGCCTTCTAGATGGTAAACTGCTGGTGAAGGCTTTGAGGAGCCAACAAGTGAATTACTCACCAATACAATCCTAGCTTCTGATCTGTTCTTGTAGCCACTGTGCCAAGTCCGGTTGAGATTCTGGTCAATGGTAACCCCAAGGATGTTGATGGTTAGGGATTCAGTGATGATAACACCATTGAATGCCTAGGAGTGACGGTTATATTGCCTGTTATTGGAGATGGTCATTGTCTAGCATATGTGTGGTGCGAATGTTACTACTTGTCAGCCTAAGCCTGAATATTGTCCAGGTCTTACATCACTTGCGCATGGTCTGCTTCGGTTCACCAATGGTTCGAAACCCGCCTTTGCAGACGGTGGTATTTGAATTCAGTAAAAACAAAAGAACGCCCCCGGAACATTAATGGAGTTTCTAGAAAAACAGTCTAGCAGTAATCCTACCATTGCCTCCCTCTTTGTAATTTCTCCACAAGAAACAAATGGTGAAATCTGTGATTATGGATCAAGGAATTGACAGCAATTCTAATTCCTGCCCCTTGTACAAACTCTTCACAGGATCTCTCAAGAGAAACATTTAAAGGTGGCAAAATTGAAGGTTTCACCTGGCCTGTCTCAATCATTAACAAAATAAAAATCGAAAGCTCCAGGCCGATGCAGCTGCTAAGGAAATAACATAAACATAATAAAATAAATAAATGCAAGGGTGGGGTCTGTTCAAACAATAAACTATGCAAGAAAAAGGAACGCTGATGGTTTAAGAACCAGAGTAACTACGGAAGTGAATTATTGCTACAAGTCTCAGGCTGCAATGGAATAAATAGTTGACTTCACTCATACAGAATGAATCATACAGAATGAAAAAAATGAAGCATTGTACCAACGTAATGTCGAGAACAGAACACAACTTAAGGGACAATCAAACCCCCACATAAAGAAATGTGGCAAAATGTACTGTACACTTTGGGTTCTGAGGAAGGGTCACTGGACCCGAAAAGTTAACTCTGACTTCTCTCCACAGATGCTGCCAGACCTGCTGAGCTTTTCCAGCCACTTCTCTTTTTGCGCTGTGCACGCACCTGATTTATGTACATTTCGTTCAAACTAATTTGCTTCGTCCTTTCAGATCTACTGAATATTTCATGTCTCAATTTGATCGCAAAAGTTTCCGAAATACACTAGAGGGAAAATCATTTCTACTTTACAGACAGATTAAGATTTTCAAATATAATCTCCCCTTCGTGTCCACGTACAGATAACAGGAACTTAAGTATCTCACCATTTAGCAGTAAAAGTGGTAAAATTAATGTTTAAATTACCATCAGCGTCAAATCTTTGCCAAATCTGAAGGAAACCGACAGCATCCAGATTGTGGAAGCCCGGGCTGTCCATGGTGCTGCCGAGTGAGGGAAAAAAAGTTTCGAATTGCTGGCGAGCTTCTGTGCCGCAGTTATCAGGAGAGATCCAGAATTCGGGAATGGGCAATGGTCCTTTCTCACCGCCAGGAGAAAGGCAACTCCACTGAAATACAACGCTCACCCTCCCCACCGAGTCCCCCAGGGAGCTCTGACAAGCTCCGGCTCCTCCCATCTCGGCATCCTATTGATCAGCTTCCAATGCACTCACTTGTTAAGGTCATGGGGAGAAATCTGCATTGAAAGGCTGTTTGGAATAATAACACCACCCCAGCACAGAAAGTAGTATCCCTGCGAGATATATCTCTTTTTATTTGCACAAGAAACTAAACCGTCGAACAGCAATGACCCAGAACTCGAAAGGCATGTGGGGGAGAGAAAACACAATTCTGGGCAATATTCTAAAAGGTTTCATACAACTGGCATTTGTGAGATGAATGAAGGGAACATTGCATGTTTTTTCTGCTATACAACAATCATTTTCCACGGTCGAACAGAAGCCGCTGGTGTAGCTAACAGTCTCTGCTCATTTCCTGACATCGCTCCCGCCTAACTGGAATTGACAGGCCTGCACTCTCTGTCTATCATAATGTTTCCAGAGAGCTTAACAAGTGACCTAACCCAGTCACAAATAATAATAAAGACTGGGCTCAATTTAGTGCCCCCTGGTGGCGAGTTTAAAGGTGGGGATATTTAATCCCATCGTACCTGAGGGCAACTGTGGGCCCACCTTGCAGTTCCCTCTCCACACTGAAGGTTTGCCAGTTATGACCACGCTTAACTGAACTGTTTATTGAAGTCTTGAGAGGTGACTCCAACTTGAGGTGCTGTCATGGTCTCCCACCTATATCAGCAGCACCTATCTGAGCTGTAACGGGCCCTCCCACTAACTGTGCTCCACACACTGTACATAACCAAATTGCCTGTTGATTGGCAACCTCCAGGAAGGGTATTCAAGTGGGCAGGACTTGGATACCACTGGATTCTGGAATCATGTTTGGTCCCAATATCCAACAATCTCCTAAATTGGCAAGCCCCCATCGGGCCCAATCATTCCCACAATCAAAAGGATTTAGATTAGATTCCCTACAGTATGGAAACAGGCCTGGGGAGGGAAATCCCCAAAGGTGACATTGGGTCAGGATCTCAAGATTATCCAGTGGTCTTTCAAGTTGCACTCAGGCAGCATTATCAACAAACAGCATTCCCCCACTCCCCGAATTAAGTTGTTCTTTAATTTGCCATGCTAACTTTCACAGCCAGTCAACAGATCCATACTGTTCCTACATCTCATCAGATTGGAGGATGTGAGTGCTCAGTGGGAAGCCATTGTTGACTGATTCTGACCCACTAGTACAGCATAAAGACTGAAATCAGCAAGATGAAACAAGGAACTGTAGATGCTGGAGATCTGAAACAAAAAAAGACAGTACCGGAGACCGGGCACCGTCTGTGGACAGAAAAACAGAGTTAATGATTTGAATCCAGTGACCCTCATCAGAACTGAAAACAGTTGGGAAAAGGTGGTATTTATGCTGACGACAGGGTAAGGGGGTCAGCTGAAGCAGTTTACCAAAACCTCCACTCTATCTATAAAAATGACCCCAAGCTTCCAGTTGCCTGCCTCTTCAATACACCACTGTGTTGCCATGCCAACATGCGCGTCTCAGGCCTGTTGTAGTGCTCTACCAATGCTCAACACAAACTGGAGGAACAATACCTCATCTTCTGCCAAGGTACCTTTGTGCCGACAGGATTGAATATTGGATTTAAAATTTCAGCATGTGAACATTTCCCTTCATGTTCATTATCTATCCCCACACCCCCAGGTCCTGTACCAACGTACCAACGTATTTTCAACTATTCAGTTCCCATTATCACCTGTCCCTTTGTCTGCCTCCTTTTTTCCTCAGTCTCTCTGGGCACTATCGCTATCTAGGTGACTTGCTTCTCCCCCTTTCCCAACTGCTTTCTGTTCTGACAAAGAGTCACTGGACTTGGAACTTTAGTTTTGTTTTACTTCAACCAGATGCTTCCAGATCTGCTGAGTTCCTCCACCTCTTTGTTTTCTTTCTCTGAGATCAGGGAACTTGTGCTTACCTGCAGTGAAAGGCAGTACTGATAGGAGTAGTTGTTTTAGCTTGAATTCACCACTTCTTCTGAGAATAGTATCTTTATTGCTTAGTTTCTTACCTGTGAAACTGAAACTACATTAAGGGAACCCCAGAGTGGTTCATGGATATAGGCTTTAATTCGAAACTTTTGCCCACAGGCTACATGCCTAACATTGGATGTTTATTGTATGCATTAAGATTATTACAATTGTATTGAGAAACCTAAGAATAGAATACGCTGCATAGAGACAAGTTAAATTTTTTTGCTCTTTCTGCAATTTAAGCCAAAATGTTATATGTA
Source organism: Chiloscyllium plagiosum (assembly GCF_004010195.1). NCBI lineage: Eukaryota > Metazoa > Chordata > Chondrichthyes > Orectolobiformes > Hemiscylliidae > Chiloscyllium > Chiloscyllium plagiosum. The sequence continues at coordinate 8,034,226 of NC_057738.1, read as the reverse complement.
TTTTTACAAGTCTTAAAAAAATCATATGTTTTGAAAGTAAAATGTAAGTCTTCCCTGCAGTGTCGGAGCTATCAATACTACAGTAGCTTGGATCTCCAAAGAGCAGCAGCAGACTGATCCAGTCCAGAAGCCTGCAACAGAAGTAACACCACCATCAAAAGTAGCAGCTTTCTCCAAAACCACGTGAAACCTCACAGCTTAGAGGAGTTGGATATAGAGATGCATTTGAAGGAGGTGATATGCTCAACATAGATTCAGATCAAAACCAAGGATCTGCTTCCTCAACAAATCTAAACAACATATCTCCGACGGCTCAGGCTCGCAGGCAGCTATACAAACATCTGTAGCCTTTAGGAGGTTGATACCTGCCCAAGAGCAGCAGGTGCACAGGCACTGCCCTGGCTGTCCAGGTGATCACAGCACTCAACTTCTTCATCTCCAGGTCCTTTTGGGGGAGCTGCTGAGGACATCTGTGGATCTTACAGTCTGCAGCTCATAATTGTGTCACTCAGATTTATTAATCTCTTGTTTGTCAAAGCCACCAACTATATTCACTTTGACAGGAATGAAACGAGTCAAATCAGATTGCTGTCTGCTTTGTTTTACTGGCAGGATTTGTAATTGAGCCGGTGTTTGATCATACTCATATGCAACCAAAAGTCATTCAGATCTGTGATGTATGTATTAATAGGGTTATAGATTAACTCTTTATTAAGGATTTCCATTACTTTAATGTGCAGCTTGTCTGTGATCACAAGAACACTGTGCATGTTTGTGTTGGGTGTCCAGAGAGATGCCGTGACCCATTCATTATTCTGTATCCACTAGATATCCCTATTTAAAAGAAGATGCGAATGATGCTGAAACTGTGCAATCATTGGTTAACAGCTCCACTTAATAAGAATACAGTTTTTAAATCACCTAAGTTCATATTGCAATTATGACTTTTAAGAACTATTTCTGTACCTGATAGAGGCAAGATAACACACTGAACAGATATAATCCTTGCTGTAACAATGGAATCCTTTCCCTCTCAAAATTGTAATACTCAATATTACCAGCTGTAAGGCCGATGGGAAAAATAATATGTTTTAGTTCTACTGCTCCATCTTTACTCAAGTTAATTCAATTTTATATTTATGCAGGATTGCATTGTGAACTAATATTCCAATTATGAAATGCATAGTGGGCACTGAGCCAGCTGAAACTCAGACGTCACATACAGTCTTGAATCAAATTTGTTGCTCTTTAACTTGATTGGATCAAATTTCAAATCCATAAATCAGCCAATCCTGTAACACAGCTCACAGAACACCAGTCAACATGTGGTAAATAACAGATTTAATGCTCAAATGTTATGTAGATAAATGGAATAGTATAAATTACATGAACAAAATTGACTTCACCTGACAATGAGATTGTGATGTTTTTGAAACATCTCTAACAATGCTCTTTTCCAGATCTTTCTGTATTGAGGGACCCTAGTCTGAATTTGAAGATATTGCCAATGTTATATCTCTCACCATCTATAAACTACAGATTTCAGCAAATATTTGGGCCCACAAGTTACAGACTGGTTTTATAATCGAGAGAAAGAGAGCAATAGCTGTTCAAAGAGTGTGCCACCTGTTTATACATTTTGCTGCAATCTATACTTACGTGTCAATGAAGACTCACTATAGTTTAAAATGAGCATGGAATAAAACCATTCAAAGCAATTACATTTTTCTTCAATCAATAAGTAAAACACATCATGGTAGTCTTCAATTCAAACTTGTTTATTTATTGCATTTTCACTACATTTACCAACAGTATTTTAAAATATATATTTACAGGTGATTGGTATTACTGGAAACGTCAACATGTATTACCCAACCTCAACTATCCTTATGAAAACAATGATTGGCCATGTCTGGAAAAGAGAGTTGAGTACTCACCATATATGTAGAGTGCATTGTAGTGTAAAGAATGGGGTTTTGCAAAAATCTACCAGAGTTAGATCAATAATCACTTCCAGGTTGACGGAAATCTTCTTAATTTATATTAAGATTAGATTAGATTACTTACAGTGTGGAAACAGGCCCTTTGGCCCAACAAGTCCACACCGCCCCGCCGAAGCGCAACCCACCCAGACCCCTACATTTACCCCTTACCTAACACTACGGGCAATTAGCATGGCCAATTCACCTTACCTGCACATCTTTGGACTGTGGGAGGAAACCGGAGCACCCGGAGGAAACCCACGCAGACACGGGGAGAATGTGCAAACTCCACACAGTCAGTCGCCTGAGGCGGGAATTGAACCCGGGTCTCTGGCGCTGTGAGGCAGCAGTGCTAACCACTGTGCCACCGTGCCGCCCACTACTGTGCCACCGTGCCGCCCACAAAGCCACAAGTTACCCAAAAAAGACCTCTAAATATTATTCAAAAGTGGAACCGGACAAGAAATCAAAGGTATCGGATTTGAAGTTGCAGAAAAATGAAAGAAGAGAGATACCTTCCTCAGTCAGAATGGCGTGTGGAATGGAGGAAAACCTGTAGATGGTATTCCCATGAGTCTGATGCCATTGTTTTCTATGTGGTAGAGGACACAGGTTGGGGAAGTGCTGCAAGGAAACCTTAGTGAATTACTGTAGTAGTTGGTACAGACGCAGCCAGACATACACCAGTAGATGTCTTATGATCTTTCTGTTCAGAGATGTTATTAGACACTGACATATTTCCACAGAGGTTGATATCCCATTACTAACTCACCCGTTATTTACACTGATCCCTCAGAGCTGGCTGTCAGAGTGAACAGGATGTCTGATACTTCTGTTCTTATCTGTTAGCCAGGGCTCCCTGTTTGGACAAGATTAACGGCCCCAGTCAGGGAACTCATATTCTGAGGTCCACCTAGCTGCCCTCATTACAATCACTGCCATCCTTTTCCCCCTGTCAGTCTGAGGACATAAGTCAGTTCCTTTTTTGTGGCTCCTCCTGGGGAAGGGTCAGGTTCCTCCAACTCTGCCACTGAACAGGCAGTGTGTAACGTACAGTCGCTTGCCTCTTGCACCTGGAGCTTCTCAGAAGAAAGTCATTCTCTTCTTCAGACAGCAAAGGCATTGACATCCACCATGTCCATCTCAGATTCCTACGTATCTTCAACGCTTGACTGAGAGGGAGAACTCACAGGTTCCAGAAGATTCAGAAAGGCAGTTAAAGGGCCAGGCAAGTGTTGCTCCTGCACTGTTTGTGAGTTTGCAGCTTTCATGTGGTCCATGTGCTTGTTCAGGGCTGCTGACCTCACGTTAACCATTCCTCTTTCCCATGCAGGGCCAATCCTATGGTTCCTACAACAAACCTCATCCCCTGAAGTTAACTGCTTCTCTTGCTTAGCGGAATCTTGTGTCTGGCATGGGCATTCCTGATGCCGTTTCACCCACCCCTCAGGTTCGGGAAGATCAGATTTAACCTGGTGCGGAATCTTCTTCCCATTAGCAACTCTGCTGGAGCTATCCCTGTAGCTGCACGAGGGAGAGGTCCTACAATCAAATAGGAACCAGGACAGTTTGGTAACTAGTGAAGCTGGGGACTGTTTCTTTAAGCCTGCCTTCAACGTTTGGACTGCGCTTTCTGCCTCACCATTGGATGACGGGTGGTATGGACATCTCCTTATTTGTCAAATACTATTTGACTTGAGGAAGTATTCAAAATTCCCTGCAGTTAAACGACTGCCTATTATCTGTGACCAATCCTTCCGGGACTCCATGTTTTGCAAAAGATGTGAGCTGTTTTTCTATTGTCATCCCCTTGTTTGATGAATGAACTCTATGCATGTCCAGCCATCTTGAGTGGGCATCCACATGATTAAGGACATTATGCTAAGGAAAGGACCTTCATAGTTGACATGTAACCAAATCCAGGGTTTATCCAGCCATTCCCATTAATGTGGGGGAGCTTCTGGCAGTAATTGTTGTCCTTGTTGGCACTCTGGGTTCTGCCCCACCAACGCGGCTATGTCTGCATCTAATCCTGGTCACCAGGCATAACCTTTCACCAACATGTTCATTTTAGAAACCTCTGGATGACCCTAATGAAGATCTGCCAAAGGAGGCGACCTTTGCTCGGGACCAGATCTCCTGTGATCTGGTCTGTCTGGTTCCAGAGAGGTGTCAATGCTGGTTGTGTCAGCCCTTTTGTTTCCAATCACCACCAACTGATTCAGTTTGGCCAGGACAGGATCTTTCTGCATCCAAAGTCTGATATTTTCAGCTGAAGTGACTGGAAGTGTGTGTTGAAGATTTGAAACCATTACACACCTTTCCAGTGGCAGTACCTTCGGTGGTATTCACTCAATGCATCTGCATTTGCTCCCAGACAGTGTCCCAACTTGTAATTATACGCACTTATTATTGGAACCCACCACTGAATTGGGCCTGAAGCTACCAAGGCACTGCCTTGTCCTCTTTAAGTAACGTAGCAGGGGTTTGTGGTCCATATTATTATAAGTTTATGTCCATAAGCATCCTTCTCTGTCCAGGCATATTTATGCTCCGCATGAGCCAAAGAACTGGATGCACACGCGATTGGATATTCCTCTCATTGGCCATCTATGAGCCGACACTACCCTGGTACCGTACAGAGAGGCATCGCATGTCAATACCAGAGCTCACTTGAGATCATAGTGTGCCATCGCCTTAGAGGATGATAGCTGTTTCTTCACTTCACTGAAAGCTATGGCCTGGTTACGCAACCATTTCCAAGGCTGACCTTTTAAGAGTAAATGCAAAAGGTGCCAGGATGGAGGTCAGGTGATGTATGAACTTTCCATAGTAATTCTGTAATAAGCCCAAGGAAAGACCTAAGCTCTGGTCCATATATGGGAGCCATATATGATGGTCCTCACCTTTTCTTCTAATGGGTGATATCTGGTCTTGTCAACACTGTAGCCCTTGGGGTGCCTAAAACACACATTTTTCCCTTCTAAGGCATATGCCTGTCTGGAAGAAACATCTAAGGACTATGTCCAAGTTCTCGAAGTGCTCCTTATTCATCTTCCCTGTTATTAGAATGTCATCCAGATAAATAGCAAGCTAGGGTAGGTCTTATATAATGTTCTCTGAAATATTGCACAGGCTGACAATACCCCAAATGGCAGTCTTATCTCCTGTACAAAATCCTAGGAGTATTCATTGTAGCATAGTTCTGGGGATTCTTTCCACATACTGGACCCAGTTTTCAAAGGCAAGATTGAACGAGTGAAGCTTCTCAAATAACGGCATGATGCCAGAAAAGCTACCCCAACACAAAGATGGTTATTGCGAGCCAATTTCCTTCAGAAGCATGCTTTTCTCCCTTCGCCTTTGAAATAACTCCACAGAGGCCAATATCCTGTCACCAAGCCACACATGGTTTATTTACACATGACAAGTCCTCGACACTGATCCAGGTCCCTCACAGAGCCAGCTCTGAGTAAACAGAACCTCTGACATTCCTGTTTAGATCTGTCAGCCAGAGGTCCTTGAGTGGACCAGATAAACAGCCCCAATCAGGGAATGCATATTCTATGGGGTCCATGTGGCTGACCTTGTTACAATCACTACACACATCTTTAGAACAGATAGGACTTCAACCTGGGAGTCCTGGTCCAGAGGTAGGGACACTATCATTGCACCACAAGGGGTCTTACACTCCCTCTTTTACTAGTGCATGTAAGTTAGATCAGTGGACTATTTTGACATGGGATGGTATTGAACCTGTTATGTATTGCTGAAGATTTATGCATGAGGAACGTAGAGAGTCTTCCATCAGGCTCCTTGTGGGGAAGCAATGAGGATCGAGGAGGTGAGTAACACACCACTGAAATCTCAGCCTCTGACCTGCTACTGGAGCCACAGTATCTATTTTGCTGATGGAAACATAGAAACCTTTGGCTTTTCTATCCTGATCCACCATTCAATATGGATAATCATCCAACTCGGCGTCTTTTTCCTGCTTTTGCCCTATAACATTTGATCCCTTTAGCCTTAAAACAATCAATGTCTTACCCTCAAGTACTTTCTGTGACAGAGGTTCTCTGGTTAAAGAACTTTCTCCTCATATTAGTCCGAAATGACCTGCCCTGTATTCTTAGACTGTGATCCCTAGTTTTGGATTCCCTGTTCAGTGCAAAAGCCCATTCTGCATTTGCCTGTCTCGTCCTGTTACAATGTTATGTATTTCAATGAGAACCCTCCTCATTTTTCTAAACTCGATTGAATATAGTCCTAACTGATCCAGTCCTCTTCATTGTCATTTCTATCCTCCCAGGAATTAGTCTGGTAAACCATTGTTGAACTCCCTCTATAGCCAGAACATCCTTCCCCAGATAAGGACCAGATAAGGTGTGCATGCTGGAATGGATAGAGATAGAGGAAGCTGATGTGCTGAAAATTTTGTCAAACATCAAGATTGACAAGTCGCCAGGCCCGGACCAGATTTGTCTTCGGCTGCTTTGGGAAACGAGAAATGCAATTGCTTCGCCACTTGCAAAGATCTTTGCATCCTCGCTCTCCACTGGAGTCGTACCTGAGGACTGGAGGGAGGCAAGAAAGGAAATAGGGAAATCCCCGGCAATTACAGACCAGTAAGTCTCACGTCTGGCGTCTGCAAGGTGTTAGAAAGGATTCTGAGTCTTAGGATTTATGACCATCTGGAAGAGCATGGCTTGATTAAATGCAGTCAACATGGCTTTGTGAGGGGCAGGTCATGCCTCACAAACTTTATCGAGTTCTTTGAGGATGTGACTAGAAAAGTTGATGAGGGTCGAGCTGTGGATGTGGTGTATATGGACTTCAGCAAGGCATTTGATAAGGTTCCCATGGTAGGCTGATTCAGAATATCAGGAGGAATGGGATACAGGGGAACTTAGCTGTCTGGATACAGAATTGGCTGGCCAACAGAAGACAGCGAGTTGTAGTAGAAGGAAAATATTCTGCCTGGAAGTCAATGCTGAGTGGTGTTCCACAGGGCTCTGTCCTTGGGCCTCTATTGTTTGTATGAGGGGATGAGGGGATTAAAGGAGTGACTTGGATGAGGGGATTGAAGGATGGGTCAGCAAGTTTGCAGATGACACAAAGGTTGGAGGTGTCGTTGACAGTATAGAGGGCTGTTGTAGGCTGCAGCGGGACATTGACAGGATGCAGAGATGGGCTGAGAGGTGGCAGATGGAGTTCAACCTGGATAAATGCAAGGTGATGCATTTTGGAAGGTCGAATTTGAAAGCTGAGTACAGGATTAAGGACAGGATTCTTGCCAGTATGGAGGAGCAGAGCGATCTTGGTGTGCAGATACATAGATCCCTTAACATGGCCACCCAAGTGGACAGGGTTGCTAAGAAAGCATATGGTATCTTTGGTTAGACCGTATTTGGAATACTGCATCCAGTTCTGGTCACCCTACTATAGGAAAGATGTGGATGCTTTGGAGATGGTTCAGAGGAGGTTTACCAAGATGCTGCCTGGACTGGAGGGCTTATCTTATGAAGAGAGGTTGATTGAGCTCGGACTTTTTCATTGGAGAAAAGGAGGAGGAGAGGGCTCCTAATTGAGGTATACAAGATAATGAGAAGCATAGTTAGAGTCGATAGCCAGAGACTATTTCCCAGGGCAGAAATGGCTAACACGAGGGGTCATAGTTTTAAGCTGGTTGGAGGAAAGTATAGAGGGGATGTCAGAGGTGGGTTCTTTACACAGAGAGTTGTGAGAGCATGGAATGCGTTGCTAGCAGCAGTTGTGGAAGCAAGGTCATTGGGGACATTTAAGAGACTGCTGGACATGCATATGGTCACAGAAATTTGAGGGTGCATACATGAGGATCAATGGTTGGCACAACATTGTGGGCTGAAGGGCCTGTTCTGTGCTGTATGTTCTATGTTCTATGTTCAAAGCTGCACATAATACTCCAGGTATGGCTCCAGGCATGGCCCTGTACACTCACAGCTAGACATACCTGCACCTGTACACAAATTCTCTTGCTATGAAGGCCAACATCCAATTTGCCTTCTTCTCATCTGCTGCATCTCCATGCTTACTTGCAGTGAATGGTTGAAGGGGACATCCAGTGACATTGTACCTTCCTCTTTCCTAATCTATCACCATTGAGATAACAATTCACCTTTGTGTTTTTACTACCAGATGGATAACCTCACATTTATCCACATTAGACTTGATTTAGCATGCATTTGCTCAATCACTCAACTTGTCTAAATCATACTGAATTTTCCTCACAGCTCATGCTACAACCCAGCTTTGTGTCTTCTGCAAACTTGACGATATTATATTTAGTTTCCTTATCAAAATCATTGCTGTGTCTTGTTAATAGTTACATGTTGCTACTCTTAACTTCCTGTCCGCCAACCAGTTCTCAATCACTATCAGTATAATCCCATGTGCTTTATTACGAGTCATGTTTTGAGTCAAAGGTAGTCTCCAGAATGCTAGTTGCAGAGGATTCTGTGATGGTAATGTTGAATATCCTGGACAGTGGAATGGTGTGGTTTTCTCTCATTGGTGATAGTTGCCTAATACTTGTGGGGTACAACTCTTAATTGCTGCCATCAGTCTAAACCTGAATGTTCTCCAGGTCTTGCAGGTATAGAGTGCTCAGTATCTCAGAACCTGCAAATGGTGCTGAACGTTGTGTATTCATCAGCAACCATCAGATCCGACCTTATTGAATAAAGATAGTTGAGCCTAGAACACACTACCTGAGAAACTGTGCAGTGACATCCTGGGGCTGAGGCCTCATACGACCACAACTGTTTTTCCTTTCTGCAAGGTATGACTTCAATTTTGCTAATGATCCTTGATAACGCATTCGGTGAAATACTGTCTTGATATTGAGAACAATCACTGTCAAATTACCGCAGAATTTAGCACAAGAAACAAAGATTTACAGCCGAGAAGGAAGCCATTCCGCCCATTGTATCTATGCCATTGGGAAAAGCCTAAACCATCTCTTGGCCCTGAACTCTATAGTTACAGCACCTCAAGTGTATTTCAAAGTATTTTTTTTAATGTTGTGAAGTTTACTGCCTTTCAGAAGTTGAATTTTAGATTTTAACCACACACAGCAAAAAGATTCAAACATGTTCGAATATTTCTACTGATTCCTTTAATCTTCCTCTGGTTACTGATTTCTCTGCTGACCGAAGTAGGTTCCTCCTATCCATCTATCAGTTCCCTTATAATTTTATACATTTTGTACTTCATGATTCTCAAGAAAACAACTATTTCATCTTTTCTCATAGTTAAAATTGTCCATTCTTGGCAACATTCCTGTAGGTTTCCTGTGCCTTACTGGTGTTTTACACAGATTCAGCAAAACCTCAGTGTTCTTACATTCTGAGACATGACCAATAAATGAAAGCATCTGCATGTTTTTTAGCCACCTTATCTACATGTCCTGTTATCTTCAGGGATCTGTGGAGGTGTGTTCCCTTTGTTCCTCTACACTTCGATGTTATTATTTGTTGAATATTCCCTTGCATTTTTAGTCCTTCCCATATGGCGGCACGGTGGCACAGTGGTTAGCACTGCTGCCTCACAGCACCAGAGACCCGGGTTCAATTCCCGCCTCAGGCGACTGACTGTGTGGAGTTTGCACGTTCTCCCCGTGTCTGCGTGGGTTTCCTCCGGGTGCTCCGGTTTCCTCCCACAGTCCAAAGATGTGCAGGTCAGGTGAATTGGCCATGCTAAATTGCCCGTAGTGTTAGATAAGGGATAAATGTTGCGCTTCGGCGGGGTGGTGTGGACTTGTTGGGCCGAAGGGCCTGTTTCCACACTGTAAGTAATCTAATGTATTGGATCTCATTTCACTGGACTGAATTCCTTCTGTCATTTTGCAGCTCACCTAACGAGTCAATTGATGTCTTCATTTAGTCCAGTCACTATCAAGCACATGGCCAATTTTTGTATCACCAGCAAACATCTCAATTGTGTCCCCTACCTTTAGACCGGCCTCATTAATCTGTACCCACAAAAGCAAGAGATGCAGTGCTGAGGGCCCATGGAGCCCCACTGGAAACATCCTGTCATAAAAACATCTGTTCATCATAAATCTCTGCTTACTGGCACTGAACCAATTTTGGATGCAATTTGCCACCTCCCCTTGGATCCCATGATTATTTAATTTTGCTGAGTTTTTCATATCCTTGTCAAAAGCTTTGTATAAAATCTGTAGACTACATAAAATATGCTTCAGCAAACCTCGTTGCATCCTCTAAACATTTGATCACTTAATCAGACATAGTCTCCCTTTAACAAATCCTTGTTCACTGGATTTAATTAATCTGTCTTTCCAAGTGACAATTTATGCTGTCAGAATGTTAGTCAGTAATTTGCCCACTGAAGTTAGATTGCTTAGCATGTTATTACTTAGTCTATCCTTCCTTCTCTTTTTAAACAGCTGCATAATGTTTACAATCCTCCAGCTGTCTTGTGCCACCTGTAGCTAAGAGGAGATTGGAAAATGATGGTCCGAACCTTTCTAGATGTTACCAATTTCATATTAAAAGCTATAACATTTCCTCCCTCACTGTATTAGTATTCCATCCAATATTTTACATTCATCCTCAACTGTAATAACTATGTTGTTTCTGCTTTTGTGAAGAGATTCTAAAAGTATCCATTAAGAACCATACTCGTATCCTCTGCCTCCACATCCAAGCCGTTTCCTTAATCGCTCATTGACCTTTCTCTTCCCCATGTTTTCATCTTACGCTTTATCAATTTATAAAACCTCTTTGAGTTTTGCTTGTTTTACTTGAAAATATATTTTCATTTGCTCTTTACGTTCTGAATTTCCTATTTGATTTTATCACTGTACTTCCAATACTCATCTAGACTTTACAAAGTGTTGAGTGTTTGAGCTATGTTTTCTCTTGTGTTGCCTCATCTTATTCTGTATGATCTTTGCTATGTGGGTGGGCCAGTGAGCAGTGGAGAACAGAGGTATGAGGTTTGAGAGTCCCACTCTTTTCCTTTACTGGAATATTTTTGTTCTGAATGCTGTCTCCTCTTGAATGTCTCCCACCACTTTAATACTGGTGGACTTCAACTAACTGCTACCAGTCCAATTTTGTTAAATTACATCTCAGCTTAGAAAAATTAGCCTTTCCTCCAAGTTACAAAAAAGCTTTTGATATATTTTTATCCTTTTACATAGCATACTGTAAACTTAACTGAATTGTGGTCACTGTCATTAAAATACTCCCACACTGACATCCTCCTACCCATCCAGCTTTATTCCCTAAAGTAAAGTCTAGAACTGTCCCAGCTTCTGACACACTGGCCAAAAAAATCTTCGGAATGCATTTCAAGAATTCTGTATGCTCTATACTTTTACATTGATTTGATCCCTATTAATGTTAGGGTAGTTGAATTCCTATACTATGACTATTCCATTTTGTTCAGATTTTGCCTGTATCTTGGGGTAGCATGGAGGTCAGTAGTTAGCACTACGGCCTCACAGCACCGGGGACCAGGGTTCGATTTCACTCTCTGGCGACTGTCTGTGTTCAGTTTGCACATTCTCCCATGTTTATATGGGTTTCCTCCGGGTGCTTTGATTCCCTCCCACAGTCCAAAGATGTGGGGATTAGGTGAATTGGCCATGCTAAATTACGCCATAGTGTCCAGGGAAATGCAGGGTTACAGAGATAGGGTAGGGGGATGGTCCTGGGTAGGATGCTCTTCACAGGGTCAGTGTGGACTCATTGGGCCAAATGGCCTGTTTCCACACTGTAGGGATTCAATGATGGTTCATCTTGGGAGTGCAACCTGAAACAAGTACAGGCATCATGGTTGGCTGAACCTACAGGGGAGGGGTGACAACAAAGATTCAAAGAGCAATAGCAATAGCAGAATTGTTTGTTATGGAATACAGAAACAGATAGACAGTTCTACTGCCAACATGAATCCAGGATAGTATGCTGTCCACCTCGGTGCTCAGGTCACAGATGTAATTGAACAGTACGAGTGAATCCTCAGCAGGGAGGGTGAACTGCAGCAATCCTGGACCACATCAGTGTGGGGTCGTTCTGCTATAACGCGATAGTTGTGTTCCTCTGCAACCCAAGCTACAGAAAACAATTATAGAAAATTGCTATAGCTATGCAGCAGAAAGTTTGTTTGGTTAATACAATGTCCACAATTCGCCAATCGCATTATTGCCAATTTGCTCTGATGAAACGCACATTATAGCAGAATGAGCTGTATTGTAAAAGAGAAGTTTACATTGTTTTGTTGTCGAGAATGACAAAGTTTTGTTTAACAACTCAGAGGAAAAGTGGAATCATGTGGTGCACTTTTACTGAAGATGGGCTTGATACTTTTGTGAGACATGCAATGGAGGCTGGGACATTGGGTGTCTTCAAGGCAGAGATTCTTTGAAAATAATGTAACTGGCGAGCAAAAGCTTGTGAGTTGGTTGTTTATCACAGAGCTGAGAAGACAGCGCAGTTGGGACTCAGACCTTCAAAAAGTCTTCAAGCAAGCGAGATCACTCCCTCACTCTCCCTCTGAGTGGATAAGTAACAACTCCCAAAGACTTTGCTAAAAGAAAGACTGCTAACTCAAGCCAAGACCTGGGATCAATTGATTGGCTATTAAACACTATCACCAAAATCCAACAAAACCTTGAGAAGGTACCTTATTTCTTCTTAGTGGCTTAGATTCTGATCCACAAACTTGGTTCCTTTTTGCCTAGATTTTCCGTCTGCAATATTTCTGAAAAATTTGTTTTGTTTGGTCCATCCTATTTGTGTTTGGATTTAAGACAATAAGTCATAGGAGTAGAAGCAAGGCCATTTGGCCCCATCAAGTCCTCTCCGCCATTTAACCATGGCTGGTGAGCATTTCAATTCCACTTACCCGCGCTCTCCCTGTAGCCCTTAATTCCTTGCGAGATCAAGAATTTATTAATCTCTGCCTTGAAGACACCCAATGTCCCAGCCTCCACTGTGCTCCTTGGCAATGAATTCCACAGGCCCACTCTCTGGCTGAAGAAATTGACCCCCCCACCCTAATTTTAAGGCTGCCCACGGGTCCTAGTCTCCCCGCCGAACAGAAGCAATTTCCCAGCATCCACCCTTTCTAAGCCATGCATTGTCTTCTAAGTTTCTATCAGATCTCCCCTCAACCTTCTAAACTCTAATGAATACAGTCCCAGGATCCTCAGCTGATCATCATATGTTAGGCCCACCATTCCAGGGATCATCCATGTGAATCTTCATTGGACATGCTCCAGTGCCAGTATGTCCTTCCTGAGGTATGATGCCCAAAACTGGACACAGTATTCTAAATGGGGCCTAACTAGAGCTTTATAAAGTCTCAGAAGCACCTTGCTGCTTTTATATTCCAACCCTCTTGAGAAAAATTACAAAATTACATTTGCTTTCATAATCACGGACTCAACCTGTAAACCAACCTTTAGAGAATCCTGGACTAGCACGCCCAGATCCCTTTGTACTTTGGCTTTATGAATTTTCTCATCATTTTAAAAATAGTCCATGCCTATAATCTTTTTTCCAAAGTGCAAGACCTTGCACTTGTTCACATTGAATTTCATCAAGGGGGTATTGCTTATAGTTGCTTATAGTTTATATTTGTCTTTAGCCATTATTAACACATTTGAGGGGCTTGGATATGTTTGCTGTAATAAGTAAGCTTTTATTTTCTTGTTCATTGATGAAAGCTGGTGTGAGTTTCTTTTATTCTAGGTAGTGATCACAGTCAGGTATTAAATCACCCTAATTAAACTGACCAGATTTCACATTTGTGATAATACATGGAATAGTGGAACCTGAGTTCCAAAGCGTTATTCCCATCAGAGTCATGACACTACCAATGACATGGACAGACGGAAAGATGAGATCCTGCAGTCAGAATTTAGGAAGTCAGATAGGAAATTAGCAAGCAGAACCTCAAAAAATAGTAAGCTCTAAATTGCTCCATGTACAAATGAGTTCAGTGACAGATGATAAAGTAGATGAATGCAAGGCTGGAAAGATGGTATAAGATATGGCAGTAGATCCCTGGGATACTGGGATGAACAATGGGAGATATGGAACTGTGCATGCTGGAAATCTCTCTGCTGAACAGAACTAGGGCAAATTTCCTTGTGAGGCTTGGCCAAATGCTCATGACAAGAATTTAAATGTACTTTGGTAGGGGTAATATGAGAGAGGAATATGAATATCAGATAATTTGCTACAGCACAGAAAGCAGCCATTCCAGCCACTGTGCTGATGCTGGTTCTAAGGAGCAATTCATATACTGCTCCTTTCCCCAGCCCCAATCCCAGCCAAATCCTTACGTAGTTAGAATATTTAGGAAATGTAGGAAAACATTTTGTCTGTGTCGATTGAAAAATAAGCCACACATTCTTACCCATTTTCCAGCATTTGAACCCTATTCCTGAAGGTTATTGGAATTAGATGCATATCCAGATCCCTTTTAAACGCATTGAGGCTTTCTACCTGTACTGCCCTTTCAAGGATTGAGCTCCAGACCCAAACACCTGCTGGGTGAAAATGTTTTTCCCCATCCCCCTTCTGCTAATTACTTCACATCTAAGTCCCTCTATTCGCTGACCCCTCTACTGAATGAATTAGGTCTTTCTTATCCACTCTTTCTAGGACCCTCACAAACTAGTACACCTTAATCAAATCTCCCTTCATCTTCCGCTATTCCAAGGAAAACAACCTGTCCATCCAATCCTTCTTCATAGCTGCAATTTCTAATCCTAGCAACATCCTTGTAAATCTCCTCTTTACCCTCTCTACTATCATCCTTCTGTAATGCAATGACTAGAACTGATCACAGTACGGGTTGGTTCTGATATAACGTGATAATTCAGTTCTCGAGCAATCTCGATCTCGCATTATAAGAAAATCGTGCAATAATTGTGCCATTTAAACTAATGGGGTGGGAATTGTGTTACAATCAATATGGATAAGGAAAGTTCACATTCTACAAATAGCAGTCTAAATTCTTCAATTGTGTTAAAGCCATTTGTGTTGAAGAAACATTCATTATAGCATTACCTACTGTACTCAAGTTGTGGCCTAACTGGTATTTTATATAACACTTGCATAACCTTCCTGTTCTTATATTTTACCAATCAACTAAAAAAAATATTATTTTAAACACGTTATTGACCCATTGACCGGAACAGAAATTGCTGGAAAAACTAAGCAGGTCTGGCAGCATCTGTGGAGAGAACTCAGAGTTAACATTTCGGGCCCAGTGACCCTTCTCCAGAACTGTTCCTAAATGTGTTAAAACTGTTCGCAAAAATATTTCCTACAATGCAAGTCTTCATATTACTCTGCTTTAAATTTAATCCATGAAATATCTGCTTAATTTATTAATTTTTCTATATCTCGTTGTTTACAAGTTCTACAAATTTATTGCCATATTCCAAGAGGAATGACATAAATGGCTCAGAGTGGCTAATTTTACTGTTCATCCAAGTATCTGCTGGAAAAGTGCTGGGAGATCCAGAAAGCTACGGAACGTTTCTCTCAGCATTTGTTACTTTCTTGAAAGATATATACATCACAAAATGCCTGATCTGGCAGGTTCATGGTCCAAGTAACTGGCAGCAGCATGTCCTCCTTTTGTGCTGTTTGGTTCAATGTCTTATGGAATGGTTTGCAAAAGCAAAACTGTACTTCAGTCACCCAGTAATTTCCAGTACCATCTGGGAGCATGTCTCAGAGCCACTAGTCAACTGAGTATCCAGCAGCCTTCTCGCCTTCACAGTGCCAGCAGGAGCAGTGGCCATTGTTGGGACTGCAGGCAGTCCAAAATGCCACTCTTTGATGGAGCTGGGTGAAAAGTTAAGTTGGTGTCTTCTATGAGGTCAGTCTAGACAGTGGAGTACTGGATTGGAGAGGACAGGGTCTGGACATGCAAGGTTGAGATAGCTTGTTGCTGTAGCATGTCCATACCTGAGGTGTTCCACCACTGTCCTTATAGCCTACAAATTGCTGTCAGGTTTCAAAAGCAGCATTACCTCTTGTCAGTGGTGAAACAGCAGAACTATGGGAGAAGATTCGTAAGTTACCATTACCTGGCCACTTTAGGGCCTCAGTTGGTCCAAAGACTGGCAGGGCATCAGTTAAGAGAATGGTCAGTGTGGGAAGACTTTAGCAGTGTGAGACAAGGGCTGAGTAAATAGACTCATGGAAATTTGGTTGAAAGTAGGAATTAAACTGACATACCCTTTCCAAGTTCAGTTTTAAAGTCAAAATTTGATTCAGACAGTAGCCTTTAAGTAAGTTAAATAGCCTAATTGAAGGAGATATCTGCCTGATTATGGTAGTTAGAATTCAAGCACCCGTGTTCCTTTATCTGAGTGGGGTTTTGATCACGATAGCTAACAAGTGTCTCTGACTCCTGA
This sequence comes from Chiloscyllium plagiosum, assembly GCF_004010195.1. NCBI lineage: Eukaryota > Metazoa > Chordata > Chondrichthyes > Orectolobiformes > Hemiscylliidae > Chiloscyllium > Chiloscyllium plagiosum. The sequence continues at coordinate 8,017,798 of NC_057738.1, read as the reverse complement.
TGCCTTTAGAGAAAGGTGAGCACCGCAGGGGTTGGAATGCCTTACTTCCCCATCCACCTCCATTTTGAGTTAGTCTTCCCACTCTGCCCTCACCCACCTCAGTATCTATCCCTCATTTTCATTGGTGCTGCATTGGCCTGATGGGCTTTGTATGTAAATGGGGAAGTGATTGAGAAACATGAGTTTGGTAGTAGAGGATAAAGGGAAAAAAAGTAACACGTGATTTTTTGGTGGATAACACCATGCAGTGGTGTGTAAAATGCCTTCTGGATATATTAAAAGAATTCACTAGCCAGATCCATACAAGGGAATTCTTATACCACACAGTGTGCAAAAGGCTTCAGCACGCTGAGATGGAGGTCATATGAGTTCTGACTATTCAGCTGGAACTTTGGTTCAAGGTGGGAATTCATTGCAAAGGGGGGCAGAGATGCTTTAACTAGGGTTTACTGCAAAAAGTAAACGCTCCAGACTGAGAGGTGAGTGGGAAAGGACAGGAGGCATTGAAAGAGAAGCTGACCTGTGGTGGAGTGATGTCACATGACGCAAGTGTAAGGAATGAAGTTGATCAAGTAGGATTGGGGAATATTTCCAGTCTTTAAAGAAAAAGAAAGATCTTCTTTATGATTATGTATTAGTGCTTTTACTCCTCTCTTTTAAAAATATTTGTTGAAGTATAAGATTGATGATGTTTTGTTAAAACAAAATATTGTTACAATAAAGTGTAAAGAGCAAGGAATCTAGAGTCATTAGTTTATAAATTGAATCAATTATATCATTGATGTCAGGATGGGGAATGTGTTGTTGCTGCAAAAATGGAAGCTGTTGGACAGCAATGTAATGCAGAATGAGCACATCTGTAAGAAGTGTTTGCAGCTTGGGGGACTTTGGACTCCAAGTTGATGAGCTGGAATCTGAGCTACAGACATTGTGACACTCAGGGGTGGGCTAATTCACCTGGTTACATTGCTCTAGAGGGCGATCGCATAGCCTCAGACAAAGTAATTCAAAATTGGTCTGTGATGAGGGACAGGAGGATATGACGGTGGGTGAGACAGGTGTGAGGAACAAGAAGGATTGCAATTGAGGAATCCTGGCCTCTGAAACTGTTCAACACTTAGGAGGTTCCTGTAAGCTTTGTGGATGAGAGGAAATGAATGTGGTTGTGATAGGGGACAGCATAATCAGGAGGATAGATACTTTTCTTGCAGCTGTAAGCAAGCATCCCGAAGGCTGTGCTGCCTGCTGATGCCAGGGTTAAGGACATCACCTTGGGGTTAGAGAAGAACCTGGAATGGAAGGGGGAGGATCCAGTTACCGTCATCCACATTTGTACAGCTGTATTGTTAGAACTCGAAAAGGGTTTTCACTGAAATATTTTGAACAGTCAGGAGCTAAATTAGAAAGCAGAATCGCCAAAGTAATAATCTCCTGACCCACGAGCAAACTGACATAGGATGAATAAAGTCAAGGAATTAAATGTGTAGCTCAAGTATTGGTGTGGGTGAAATGGCTTTCAGTTCATGCAGTACTGGCATCAGCCCTGGGGTAGAAATTCTGGTGAGATGGGTTTCAGTTGAAACTTTATTGCTGGAACAGCACAGCAGGTCAGGCAGCATCCAGGGAACAGGAGATTCGACGTTTCGGGCACAGGCCCTTCTTCAGGAATGGGCAGAGAGTGTTCAGCAGGAGAAGATAAAAGGTAGGGAGGAGGGACTTGGAGGAGGGGCGTTGGAAATGTGATAGGTGGAAAGAGGTCAAGGTGAGGGTGATAGGTCGGAGTAGGATGGAGGCGGAGAGGTCAACAAGAAGACTGCAGGTCAGGAAGGCGGAGCCGGGCTGGAGGGATTCGGCTGAGACAAGGGGAGGGGGGATGAAGAAACTGGTGAAGTCCAAGTTCATCCCCTGCGGTTGGAGGGATCCCAGTCGGAAGATAAGACGCTCCTCCTCCGACCGTCGGGTTGTTGTGGTTTGGCGGTGGATGAGTCCAATGACCTGCATATCCTCGGTGGAGTGGGAGGGGGAGTTGAAATGCTGTGCTACAGGGTGATTGGGTTGGTTCGTCCGGGTGGCCCAGAGGTGCTCTCTGAATCGCTCCGCAAGTAGGCGGCCTGTCTCCCCAATATAGAGGAGGCCACACCGGCTGCAGCGGATGCAGTAGATGATGTGGGTGGAGGTGCAGGTGAATCTGTGGCGGATATGGAAGTTTCCCTTGGGGCCTTGGAGAGAAGTGAGAGGGGAGGTGTGGGCGCAAGTGTTGCACCTCCGGCGGTTGCAAGGGAAGGTGCCGGGAGTGGAGGTGGGGTCGGTGGGGGGTGTGGATCTGACAAGGGAGCCGCGGAGGGAGTGGCCTCTACGGAAAGCTGATAGGGGAGGGGAGAGAAATATATCAACCCCGTATTTTGAACTGGTCCTCCTGGGAGCAGATGCGGCGGAGACGAAGGAATTGGGAGAATGGGTTTCACTCTACCTTAGACACCATGTCCCTGTCCCACTGGTAGGACAGGCCCAGCAGTCCAGAGGGAGTCATCCTGAGAGTCCTCAACATTGACTCTTGACACCTGAAGTCTCATGGCATTAGGTCAAACATGGGCAGGGAAGTAAGTATCTGCTAATTGGCACATAGAATCCTCCTCAGCTGACAGCACTCTGCTTCTCTGTGTTGAACAACTGGTGGAGGAAGCATTGAGGGTAGGAAAGGCACACAATGTACTTTGGGTGGGGATTTCAATGTCCACCAGCAAGTTTAGCTTGGCAACATCACCACTGATTGAGCTGGTCAGGTCCGAAAGGACATAGCTTCTCGTTTGGGTCTGCAGCAGGTGGTTAGGAAACCAATAGGAGGGAAAACATAGTTGACCTCATCCGGACTGATCTGCTGGCTCTCGATGCATCTGATCATGACTGTATTGGTATGAGTGTCCTTGTCCTGACAAAGTCTCACCTTTACCTTGTGAATAAGCTCCAATATATCGTGTGGTAATGTTGATGGTGACTGTGCTGAATGGAACAAACTTTCAACCGATTTAGCAACTCAAGACTGGGCACCCAGGAGGCTGTGTGGGCCATCAACAGCAACAGAATCATACTCCAACACAATCTGCAACCTTACAGCCTGGCATATCCCCATCAAGCCGGGTGATCAACCCTGGTTCAAGAGTACAGGAGGCTAGGAGTAGCGCCAGACATACCTAAAAATGAGATATCAAACTGATGAAGCTACCAAATAAGACTACTCGCGTGCCAACAACATAGGCAGCAAGTGACAGTCAGAACTAAGCACCTCCACAACCAACCAATCATATCCATGCTCTGCAGTCCTGCTACATCCAGTCATAAGTAGTGATGGATAATTTAACAACCCACAGGGGGAGGCTGCTCCACAATATCCCCATCCTCAATGATGGGAGAGCCCAACACATCAGTGCAAAAGACAAGGCTGAAGCATCTGCAGCAATCTTCAGCCAGAAATGTTGAGTGGACGATCCAGCTCAGCCTCCTCCAGAGTTCCCCAGCAACACGGATGTGGATGATCCACCTCAGCTAATTCAATTCACTCCACGTGATACTATGAAATGGTTGGAGCCACCAGATAATGCAAAGGTTATGGGCCCTGACAATATTCTAGCAATAGTACTGAAGACCGGTGCTCTAGAACCTGAGCTCTTCAAGAACTGGTGCAACACTAGCATCTACTCAACAAGGTGGAGAATTATCCAGGTAAGTCTTGTACACAAACCTAACCCAGCCAACTATTGCCCCATGAGTCTAGTCTCAAACATTGATAAAGTGATGGAAGGTGTCATTAACAGTGCTATCAAGCAGCACTTGCTTAACAATAATCTGCTTAATGATGCCCAGTTGGGGTTCCGCCAAGGCCACTCAGCTCCTGATCTCATTACAGCCTTGGTTCAAACATAGATAAATGAGCTGAACTGCAGGGGTGAGGAGAGGGTGACTGCCCTTGACATCAAGGCTGCAGTTGACCGAATGTAGCATCAAACAGCCCGAGCAAAAGTGGAGTAAATGAAATCAGGGGAAAACAATTTGTTGGTTGGAGTCATACCTGGCATGCAGGAAGATTGTGACGGTTGCTGGAGATCAATCATCTCAGTTTGAGGACATTTCTGCAGGAGGTCCTCAGCATAGTATCCAAGGCCCAATCATCTTCAGGTTCAATGACCTGCCTTCTATCATAAGTTCAGAAGTGGGCATGTTTGCTGACAAATGCACTATGTTCAGCATTATTCACAACTCCTAAAATACTGAAGCAGTCCATGTTCAACTGCAACAAGATCTGGACAATAGCCAGTTGTGGGCTGAAAAGTGACAAGTAACATTTGCCCCACACAAATGCCAGGGAATAACCATCCCCAATAAGAGGCAATCTAATCATCCCCCCCTTGACATTCAATGGTGTTACCATCCCTGAATCCCCCACCATTGATATCTGGGGTTACCACTGACCAGAAACTCAACTGGACTTGCCATTTAGAAGGACAACAGCAGTATTTCCATGGGAACACTATCACCTGCAGGTTCCCCTCTAAGTTGCTCACTATCCTGACTTGGAAATATATTGCCATTCCTTCACTGTCACTGGGTAAAAATCCTAGAATTCCCTCCCTAATGGCATTCTAGGTCTACCTACAGCACATGGACTGCAGAGTTCAGGAAGGCAGCTCATCACCACCTTCTTAAGGGCGATTAAGAATGGACAATAAATACTGAACAGCAATCCACACCAGTGTCACACGATGTAATTAAAAACAAGTTTGAATTGTGCCGGGATCAGTGTCCCGGTGAACCACACGCTTTAAACTAACAAGAAGGGGGGCAGGGTTTGGGAGAGGGAAATTCAGGTCTGTTGTTGTGGTTCTGTTCGACGAGCTGGAAGTTTTTGTTGCAAACGTTTCGTCCCCTGGCTAGGCGACATCATCAGTGCTTGGGAGCCTCCTGCGAAGCGCTTCTTTGATGTTTCCTCCGGTGTTTATAGTGGTCTGTCCCTGCCGCTTCCGGTTGTCAGTTTCAGCTGTCCGCTGTAGTGGTTGGTATATTGGGTCCAGGTCGATGTGTTTGTTGATGGAGTTTGTGGATGAATGCCATGCCTCTAGGAATTCCCTGGCTGTTCTCTGTCTGGCTTGCCCTATGATAGTAGTGTTGCCCCAGTCAAATTTGTGTTCCGTGTTGTCTGCGTGTGTGGCTCCTAAGGATAGCTGGTCGTGTCGTTTCATGGCTAGTTGATGTTCATGGATGCGGATTGTTAGCTGTCTTCCTGTTTGTACTATATAGTGTTTTGCAGGGAGAGCATGGAGGAGAAACATAAAAGAAAAACTAATAAGTTCAAGGCTGAAAGCTGAATCTGAGCTCAAGGATATTAGAGTCATAGAGTTATACAGCATAGAAACAGACCCTTCGGTCTAACTCGTCCATATAATATAGAACCTAGAACAGTACAGCCAATGATGTTGCACCGAACACAATGCCAAATTAAACTAATTCCCTCTGCCTGCCCTTGGTCCATATCCCTCCATTCCTTGCATATTCATGTGCCGATGTAAAAGTTTCTTAAATGCCCTATCTGCCTCCACCACCACCTCTAACAGTGCATTCCAGACTCCTACCACTCTCTGGCTCAGTGGTTAGCACTGCTGCCTCACAGCACCAAGGATCTGGGTTTGATTCCAGCCTCGGGTGACTGTCTGACTGGAGTTTGCACATTCTCCCCGTGTCTGCGTGACTTTCCTCTGGGTGCTCTGGTTTCCTCCTACAATCCAAAGATGTGCAGGTTAGGGCAATTAGCCGTACTAAATTGCCCATTGTGTTCAGGGATGTGTAAGTTAGGTGCATTAGTCTGAGGTAAATGTAGAATAATAGGGTCTGGGTGGGTTACTCTTTGGAGGGTCAGATTGGACTTGTTGGGCCAAATGGCCTGTTTGCACACTGTTAAGGATTTTATGATTCTATCTCCTTTGAGCTTTCCCCCTCTCACCTTGAATGCATGCCCCCTAGTTTTAGGCATTTAATTCGACTGGGACAACACTACTATCATAGGGCAAGCCAGACAGAGAACAGCCAGGGAATTCCTAGAGGCATGGCATTCATCCACAAACTCCATCAACAAACACATCGACCTGGACCCAATATACCAACCACTACAGCGGACAGCTGAAACTGACAACCGGAAGCGGCAGGGACAGACCACTATAAACACCGGAGGAAACATCAAAGAAGCGCTTCGCAGGAGGCTCCCAAGCACTGATGATGTCGCCTAGCCAGGGGACGAAACGTTTGCAACAAAAACTTCCAGCTCGGCGAACAGAACCACAACAACGAGCACCCGAGCTACAAATCTTCGCACAAACTTTGAAAAATTCAGGTCTACAAAGCAAAAGTTACAGGGCAACTGTTTGAACAGCAGTACCTGGAGTAATACGGGAATGGAGATTGTACAAATATAAAAAAGATCAGTAAATAGGGTCAAAGGGGATAAAAATGGGAGATGACTCTCCACTTGAATGCATGTAGTCGTTGAAACAAAATAAATGAATTGATGAGACAAACACAGGTAATGGGTATGACCTAATCACCATTGTGGAGACATGGTTCCAAGGAGGTCAAAACTGGAAACTAAAAATTCAGAGGTTTGTGAAGTTTTGAATGGACATGCAGGAGGGAAAGTATGGTGAGTTAGCACTGTGGGATGAAATGAAAATCACAACAAGAAATCATCTTGAATCCATCTAGATAGACGTAAGAAATAACAATGGGAAGGAAACACTGGTAAGAGTAATATATAGGCTCCCTAACAGAAACTATTTAGTAGGACTGAGAATAGATCAGGAGGTAATGACACCTGCAAAAAACTGAGCACATTGATCTTCATGGAGATTGGGATATCCAGATTGACAGAGGTCGTCACGAGGAGGAATTCACAGTGTGCGTTTGGGAGAGTTTCCGAGAATGACATTTGTGGATCCAACAAGGGGTCATGCTATTTTCCATCTGGTAACGTGTAATGAGGCAGGTTTAATAAATGATGTTAGAGAAAGGATCTCCTCAGAAACAGTGACCATAATATGCCAGAATTTAGCTTTTATTTGGGTTGGAAAAAATCTGTGCTAAATAAGGGTAAGTACAAAGAAATGAGGATGAAGCTAGCTAGAGTGGGCTGAGAAAGGAGTTTGGCAGCAAGATGGTTCATGAAAAATGTCAGCCATTTAAGAAAATAGTTTATGTTCACAGCAAAGATATAATTCGGTGAGCAAGGAGAATTCCAGAAAGGGATACACCATCCATCTAATCTAAAGAAGAAGAACCTACAATGTGGCAAAGATTACTGGCAAACATGAAAATTGGGAAAGTTTTAAAATTAAAAAAAGAGGGTAAGATAAACATTGAGGGTAAACTCACAGATAACATCAAGACAGGCTGCAAAAGCTTCTTTAAATCCACACTAAAAAGGAAGAGAAAAGTCAAAGTCAACATAGAAGCCTTATAGAAGGAAGGTGGGATATAACAACAAGGAATCAAGAAATAACAGAAGATAAATACTTTGCACAAGTCTTCACAGTAAAGGACACTAAGAGGAGTCCAAAATACTATATAATCAAGAGACAAAGGAGAATAATAAATACAGTAAGGAGGAGAAAGTGAGGACTGCAGATGCTGGAGATCAGAGCTTAAAAATGTGTTGCTGGAAAAGCGCAGCAGGTCAGGCAGCATCCAAGGAGAAGGAAGAAAGGCTTATGCCCGAAACGGCGATTCTCCTTCTCCTTTGATGCTGCCTGACCTGCTGCACTTTTCCAGCAACACATTTTTAAGTAATAAATACAGTAAGTATTTCTACTGAAAGAATGCAAGGGGAACTAATGGGGCTAAGTCATAAAGATATAAGACACCTGGATCAGCTGGATGCAGCCGAGGATATGAAAAGTAGTAGCTACAGAGATGATGGATACACTGGTTGTAATCTTCCAAGAACCCTCAGCTTCTGGAAAAGTCCCTGAGGGTGGGAAACCTGCCAATTTAAGACCCTTACTCAAGAAGGGAATGAAGAAAAAAATCAGGCAATTATAGGCCCTTCACCTAACGTCTGTTATCAGGAAAATGTTCATCCATTACAGAGGATGCAATAGCAGAGCATTTACAAATACATAATATGATCAAACAGAGTCAACATGACTTCACGAAGGGGAAATCCCACCTGACAAATTTATTAAAATTCTTTGAGGAAGTAACAAGCAAAGTAGATAAGGGGGAATCCGGGATGTAATATATTTGGATTTTCAGAAGGCATTTGATAAGACACCACACATTAGGCTATTTAATAAGAGCCCATGGTATTGGAGGCAATTTATCAGCATGGATAGAGGATTGTCTAACTAACAAAAGGCAGAGTTGGGATAATGGGGACATTGTCATGATGGCAACTTGTGCCTTGGAGATCAGTGCTGGGGCCATAATTAATAATGAATTTAAGAGGAAAGTGAATTGACTAAGCCAGGTTTCCAAAAGACACAAAAGTAGGTGGATAGGGAAATGGTCAACAGAAGGATTTGGCAGATTAAATGAATCAATAAAAACTTGGCAGATAGAATGTAATGTGGGAAAATGTGAGGGTTTGCACTTTGGCAGTAAGAATAGAGGAGCTGAACATTATTTAAATGGGGAAAAACTGCAGAAAGCTACAGAGCAAGAAATTTGGGTGTCTGCAAGCAAAAATCACAAAAACCAACAGACAAGTTCAACAGGTAATAGGGAAGGCAAGTAGAATGTTGTCCTTTTATTTCAAAAGGAATTAAGTATAAAATTATGAAAGCTTTATTAAAACTATACAAGGTACTAGACAGAAGACATCTGGAATACTGTGAGGAGTCTGGGACCTGATCTAAGGAAAGATATATTGAATTGGGGCATTCCAGAGATGGTTCACTCAGCTGATCCTGCGTATAGAGGGACACCCTGAAGAGGTTAGTTTGAGTAGGTTGGGTCTATACTCATCGGAATTTAGAAGAATGCAAGGTGACTCTGTTGAAACATACAAGATTCTTAGGGAACTTGACAGGGTAAATTCAAAAAGGTTGCTTCCCTTGTGGGAGAGTGTTGAGCCAAGGGAGCATCACTGTAGATTAAGGAGTCACCCTTTTAAAACAGAGATGAAGGAGGGATTTCTCCTCACGAGGAACTATTTACTAGAGAGGGCTATATGGGCTGGGTCATCTAACATATTCAAGGCAGAGGTGGACGGCTTTTTAATTAGGAAAGGAATCAAATGTTACAGGGAAAACAGAGAAAATTGGAATTGAGGATTCTAAGATCTGCCATTATCTCACTGAATGGCGGAGCAGACTCAGTGGGGCTGAATGGCCTGCTGCTGCATCTACATCTTACAGTCTTCTGGAACGCTCCTCCATTCTTGTTAAATTATTACCAAAGATGACCAGGGCATATCACTTTATGGCACCCCAACTGTCGGTTTGCCTCTTGGAGACAGCCTGAAATTCACATCCCATGCTGGGAACCACACTGGAACATTTTCCATATGTAATATAAATACAAATTGTCTTTGAGATAATAAACCATCATGTCACCTTATGCTGAAAGTTCAAATTCTGTGAAATTAAACAACTGAGTTCATTTTATGAATGGTACAGGAACAGCATTCCCATAAAAGCTGTCAGAGTGCTGTAAAGAACTCAATTGATCCCTTATCAATGTCCTGAGGAAGGAAGCCTATCACTATTAGTCAGTCTATTATGTGATTTCAGACTGATAACAAGGCAGTTCACTCTTAACTGTGTTCCTGCGGGGCCTAAAAATTACTTGTTGTTTCAAACCACTCAGTAAAAACAAGTGTAAAACTGGGAGGATCAACTCACCACAAGTGGTGAAATGAACCAACATGAACAAATAACCTTCTTTGTACCCTTAATGTATCCGTCACAAATACTACTGGTCATTGAGGATAGGAGTTGGGACACTTTTGGAATATAGCGTGCAATGCTGGTCTCCCTGCTATAGGGAAGATATTATGAAACTTGAAAGAGTTCAGAAAAGATTTACAAGGATGTTGCCAGGGTTGGAGGATTTGAGCTATAGGGAGAGGCTGAACAGACTGGGGCTGTTTTCCCTGGATTGCCAGAGGCTGAGAGGTGACCTTATAGAGGTTTATAAAATCATGATGGGCATGGATAGGGTGAATACCCAAGGTCGTTTCCCTGGGTGGGGAAAGTCCAAACTTAGAGGGCATAGATTTAGGGTGAGAGAGGAAAGATTTAAAAGGGACCTAAGGGTTAACTAAAGCATAGTAGGTGTATGGAATTAACTGCCAGAGGATATGTTGGAGGCTGGTGCAATTACAACATTTAAAAGGCATCTGGATGGGTATATGAATAGGAAGGGTTCAGAGCAATATGGGCCTAATGCTGGCAAATGGGGCTAGATTAATTTAGGATATCTGGTCAGCATAGACGAGTTGGACCGAAGGGTCTGTTTCTGTGCTGTCCAGTTATATGACTCTGTAAGTCCCACTTTCCAGCACTTGTCCCATAGCTTTGAATGTTATGGTAGCTCAAGTAATAATCCAATTATTTTTTAAAAGTTGAGGTTTCCTGCCTCAACTACCTCCCAGCCAGTGCAAAACAGATTCCCAGCACTTTCCTCAAATCCCCTCTAAACCTACTGCATTTCACCTTAAAATTATGCCTCCTTCTCATTGACCTTTGAATTAAGGAGAACCACCCTCTCCATGCTCCCGATAACCTTATGCACCTCAATCATGTTCCCTCTCAGCCTTCTCTAACCTAAAGAAAACATCCTGACCTTATCCAGCCACTCTTCATGGGAGAACTGCTCCACCCTAGGTAACATCCTGGCAAATCACCTCTGCACTCCCTCTAATTCAGCCAGAATCACACGCATTACTCCAGCTGCGGCCTAACCAAAGTCCTGTACAGCTCCAACATAACCTCCCTGCCATTATAATCTATGACACAAATGATAAAAGCAAGTGCCCCATATGCCTTCCTATTAATTACCACCTATTAATCTGTACTGTCACATTCAGCGAGCTGTTCCTAGACGTCTATTCCTCTCAGTTTCCTAGTGTTCAGCCATTCACAGTATACTCACTTATCTTGTTTCTTTTTCCAAAGTGCATCACCTCACACCTATCAGGGTTAAATACATCTGCCATTGATCTGACCATCCTGTAACCCAGTACCTACTTCCTCACTGCCAACCACATAGCCAACCTTGGTGTTATCCACACTTTTACTTATCATACCCCTATCTAGATCACAAACAATAAGGCACCTCGCACTGATCCCTGTGGTATGCCACTAGACACCAGCTTTGAGTCAAACAAACAGCCTTTTTTTAAAACTTATCTGCTAACCTAAAATACCTTTAGTATTAAAACAGAGAGTGTACATCCTTGCCTTACTGCCTTGAAACTCAACATGGCTGACCTCCTTTTGCCTTGGTTCCTTTATGAAAGCATGCCGTGTCTTTGTTGTAATAACACTGTGTACACTACATATTGACCAATGTTTACGTTAACAATTATTTTCAAAAGACCAAAGATGCTCACTATATCCCCAGCAGAGAGTAGTGCTCTTCAAACACTGCTCAGAAATAAACCTGACAACTTAATGTCCTTTGCTCAAATAAGACTTTTGACTTAAATATTCTCAAATCTTTAGAAAAATATATTGACTGCTAAATTTTCCCAGTGTAGTTATTGGATCCTTCAAATATGCTGATCACGTGAGTTACTAAATTTATGTATTAATCACTCCTAAATAATGTTATTACTATAAGGATTTAATTATATTAATTACTTCTATAAGCATTTCCTGCAATTATTACTTTGACATTAAAAGTCGGAGATTAGCTATGCTTTCTCCGATGACACTTTGAAACCAACCTTTTCACTGGAAAGCTTATTGTTCCAAAATGCAAGGAATATGGATTATTGACAATTAGTAACTCTTTAAGTCTCCAAGATGACCAACATATATCATTCCAACAGTAATAGCACAAAATGTTGGAAATACTCAGATGGACAGAATTTGTGAAGAGAGAATCACATGAATAGGGAATCTGACCAGCACTGAGATGACAGACTTAAAGACATGGCAGAGGGGTATGATAGATATTAAAATGTTAGGAGGCCTGTTACAGTAAAACCTTGTTATGTATCTCCCAAGGTATTTGGACAGTAGGACTATGATGTCACCCAGGTAGATGTGCTGGGAATCATTAAGAAGCCAATTGACTGCTACTTCATGGTGATTGTTAATGGTTTTAGGGGTGCACAGCTCTTGCAGATTCAAGGAGGCAAGAGGTTAAGAGTAGAAATTTGATGGCTGGAGGCTAAAAGTATTGTCAGCATCAGCCTGTCAACATAGGGAAGGCAGAAGGCAGGATCAAATAACTGGAAGAGTCATAACATCAACTTTGTTTCTCTCTCCACAGATGCTGCCAAACCTGTTGAGTTTCTCCAATTTTGTTTTTCTCTAATTTAGGAAGGCATTAGAGATATTGCAAAGTGGGAATACATAACAGAGATAAATTATTGGACGGTGTCGGCAATATTCACCACATGCATCCAAATTAGAGAGACAGAAAGAAACCCACACTGCTCCCTGACACAGCAGTGAACCTGCGCAGTTACTGCCTTCGCTGTTGGAATTCATGTATCGCTGGACATCAGAGTGCTTCTGGGAAAATTAACAAACACTGAAATTCACAACTGATCTTGCAGGAACCTGTTTGGGAGAGGTCACAGCACAGAAACAGAGAAGTGAATAGTTTTAAGTACAGCCTTGATGTAAATGTACAGTAGTGAGTACTGTGGGTTCTTTCTTGATTATATGATTTATTGAGATGTGTCTCTGAAGTCGTACATGTTATGTTAGCCTGAAGCAGTGTTTTTGTAGAGGAATAAGATGGTGTTATTTTCTGGGTCTGTAGATTGGAAGAAGCAAAATGTCCTTTAGGAGAGTGATATGCTCCTAGCTTAAGCACCCATCCATGTACCTATCCAATTGCTGCTTAAAGGTCACCAAAGATTCCGACTCTACCACTCCCACAGGCAGCGCATTCCATGCCCCCACCACTCTCTGGGTAAAGAACCCACCCCTGACATCTCCCCTATACCTTCCACCCTTCACCTTAAATTTATGTCCCCTTGTAACACTCTGTTGTACCCGGGGAAAAAGTTTCTGACTGTCTACTCTATCTATTCCCCTGATCATCTTATAAACCTCTAAGAAGTCACCTCTCATCCTTCGCCGTTCCAACGAGAAAAGACCGAGAACTCTCAACCTATCCTCGTACGACTTCCTCTCCATTCCAGGCAACATCCTGGTAAATCTTCTCTGCACCCTCTCCAAAGCTTCCACATCTTTCCTAAAGTGAGGCGACCAGAACTGCACACAGTACTCCAAATGTGACCTAACCAAGGTCCTGTACAGCTGCAACATCACTTCACGACTCTTGAATTCAATCCCTCTGCTAATGAACGATAATACTCCAGAGGCCTTCTTACAAACTCTATCCACCTGAGTGGCAACCTTCAAAGACCTATGTACATAGACCCCAAGATCCCTCTGTTCCTCCACCTGACTAAGAACCCTACCATTAACCCTGTATTCCGCATTCTTATTTGTACTTCCAAAATGGACAACCTCACACTTGGCAGGATTGAACTCCATCTGCCACTCCTCAGCCCAGCTCTGCATCATATCTAAGTCCCTCTGCAGCCGACAACAGCCCTCCTCACTGTCCACAACTCCACCTATCTTCGTATCATCTGCAAATTTACTGACCCACCCTTCGACTCCCTCATCTAAGTCATGAACAAAAATTACAAACAGCAGAGGACCCAGAACTGATCCCTGCGGAACTCCACTTGTAACTGGGCTCCAGGCTGAATATTTACCATCTACCACCACTCTCCGACTTCGACCAGTTAGCCAGTTTTCTATCCAATTGGCCAAATTTCCCTCTATCCCATGCCTCCTGACTTACCGCATAAGCCTACCATGGGGAACCTTATCAAATGCCTTACTAAAATCCATGTACACTACATCCACTGCTCTACCCTCAGCCACATGCTTGGTCACCTCCTCGAAGAATTCAATAAGACTTGTAAGGCAAGACCTACCCTCCACA
>NC_057738.1:7988331-8001707 GCF_004010195.1 Chiloscyllium plagiosum | reverse complement strand
CTATAAGGTCACCCCTCAGCCTCTGGCGCTCCAGGGAAAACAGCCCCAGCCTGTTCAGCTCTCCCTGTAGCTCAGATCCTCCAACCCTGGCAACATCCTTGTAAATCTTTTCTGAACCCTTTCAAGTTTCTTAATATTTTTCCAATAGGAAGGAGACCAGAATTGCACGCAATATTCCAACAGTGGCCTAACCAATGTCCTGTACAGCCGCAACATGACCTCCCAACTCCTGTACTCAATACTCTGACCAATAAAAGAAAGCATACCAAAGGCATTCTTCACTATCCTATCTACCTGCAAGTCCACTTTCAAGGAGCTATGAACCTGCACTCCAAGGTCTCTTTATTCAGCAACACTCGGTAGGACCTTACCATTAAGTGTAAATGTCCTGCTAAGATTTGCTTTCCCAAAATTCAGCACCTCGCATTTATCCGAATTAAACTCCATTTGCTACTTCTCAGCCCATTGGCCCATCTGGTCCAGATCCTGTTGTAATCGGAGGTAACCCTCTTCGCTGTCCACTACACCTCCAATTTTGGTGTCATCTGCAAACTTACTAACTGTACCTCTTATGCTCACATCCAAATCATTTATGTAAATGATGAAAAGTAGAGGACCTAGCACTGATCCTTGTGGCACTCCACTGGTCACAGGCCTCCAGTCTGAAAAACAACCCTCCACCACCACCCTCTGTCTTCTACCTTTGAGCCAGTTCTGCATCCAAATGGCTAGTTCTCCCTGTATTCCGTGAGATCTAACCTTCCTAACCAGTCCCCTGTGGGGAATCTTGTTGATTGACTTACTGAAGTCCATATAGATCACGTCTACCGCTCTGCCCTCATCAATCCTCGCAAACTATGATCCAGAACTTCCTGTTGTAGCAGTAAGACAGCAGTCTTATTGCAAATTCAGCATTGTGGGAGAAGGAGACCTTCCTATTTCGCTAACAGACAGTGAGCAGTGAAATGCAGTACAGGTCATAGAAAATGACACATACATTGTGACTTGGGTGAGCTTGCAATTATGTGACCATATCTTAAACCTATGATTTAAGATTGAAACTGATCACAAGCATTGAATTTATTGAATATAGAAGAGATTACAAATATGTCACACCAAATCTGGAGATTTTGATTATCCCTGATGTGATAATGATGTTGTTTCAGTATATGTTCAACAAAACCACAAGTTCTGCTGACACTCTGTTAAGGGAATTAGAAAACTGTAGTGAGAGGAAAGAAGATGAAGAAAACCAGTGTTAAAAAGATAATGACGCTCAAGAAAACAATGGGGTTAAAAGCTGACAAATGACCAAGTCCCGATAACTTAAATCCAGAGGACTAAGGAAAGTGGCCCTGGAAAGTTTAGATGCATAGGTGGTCATCTTCCAAAATTCTATCGAGTCTGGAGCAGATATTATGGACTGGAAGTAGGCATATATAACCAAATTATTTAAAGAAAGGGTTATTGAGAGAAAACAAAACTGAATATATTGTAAAAGATGTGTCAGAACACTTCGAATGATGAATGGGATGAGACAAAGTCAGCATGGCTTTATGAAAGGGAAATCATGCATAACTAAGCTATTAGATTTTTTTGAGTGTGTAACTGTTCTGTTCTGGACAGTTATCTTGGTTCCAGTCAGAACTAAAAAAACATGCAAATACTTGGTTCTATTCAGAAGGTGTGCACTCTGTAAGAACTCAGTTGTGTCAAAAGTAAGGATTTTCATCTGTGATTAAGGTAGAAAATGTGCGTTTATCTCTGATCAATACTGATATGCACATACTATAAAGATAAACAGGAATTCTCCCTTTTCAAATCCCATAGCCTTAATCCTCACCCTTCAGTTCTCCTCAGCCATTTTACCCTCTTGTTATTACCCTAGACCTGCCTATGGCTGCACAAGCCCATGAACCTGGTCGATGAATCACTGGTGCTCATGTGGCTCACCTCTTAAAAAGGACACTATCCAACATAACATTGCATAACACCATCAGATACTTTTCAATCCCATTCCCCTGCATTTTCCCTGTAGTGGAAACATCTTCTCCTCATCCACTTTATCCAGGCCTCTCAGTATTCTGGAATTTTCAATGAGATCCCTCCTCATCCTTCTAATCTCCATTAACAACAAACCCAGATTCTGCAACCACTTCTCATATCTCAAGCCTTTCATCCCCAGGATCATTCTTGTAACCTCCTTGGAATATCCTCCAATGTCTGCACATCCTTCCTTCAGTGCAGGGCCCAAACTGATCATAATATTTCAAATACAGTCTGACCAGAACCTGATACAGGCTTAGCAGTACATCTCTGCTCTTGTATTCTAGCCCCCTTGAAATGAATGCCAACATTCTATTTGCCTTTCTAACTGCTAACTGAACCTACATGTTAACCTTAAGAGAAACTTGAACTAGGACTCCCTCAGTGCTTTCTGAAGCCTTTCCCCACTTAGAAAATTGCCTCCATCTCTATTCTTCCTACCAAAGTGCATAACCTCACATGTTCCCACATTGTATTCCATCAGGCACTTCTTTGCTCACTATCCTAGTCTGTCCAAGTCCTTCTGCAGCCTCCCTGCTTTCTCAACATTGTCTTCCCTCCACCTGTCTTTGTGTCATCTGCAAACTTAGCAGCAATGCCCTCAGTTCCTTCCTCCAGATCACTAATGCATAACATGAATAGTTGTGGTCCCAACACTGACCCATGCGGAACTCAACTATTCACTCGCTGCCATCCTGAAAATGATCCCTTTATTCCCACTCTCTGCCTTCTGCCAGTCAGCCAATGTTCTATTTATGTCAGTACCTAAGACCCACGGGCTCCTATTTTATTTAGCATCCTGTGCGGCACCTTGTCAAAGGCCTTTGGAAATCCAAATAGGTGTTATCGGTTTGTTGTCCTTGTCTAACATCCTCATTACCTTCTCAAAGAATTCTAACAGATTTGTCAGACATTACCTCCGCCAAATGAAGCTGTGCTGACTCAGTCCTATTTTACCTGCATTTCCAAGTATTCTGCAATCTCAGCCTTAATAGATTCTAAAATCTTACCGATGTCCAAGGTCAGACTAACCGGCCCATAATTTCCTGTCTTCTGTCTCCTTCCCATCTTAAACAGGGATGTTACATTAGCCATTTTCCAGTCCTCTGGGACACTCCCTGACTCAAATGACTCCTGAAAGATCACCACCAATGCCTCCACAATCTCCTCAGCTGTCTCCTTCAGAACCCCAATGTGTAGTTCATCTGGTCTGGGTGGTTTATCCACCTTCAGATTCCCCAGCACCTTCTCCGTAAGTGATGGCCATTGCGCTCATCTCTGCCCCTGATGTTTAATGCTCTGCTCTGCTATTGGTGTCTGTTAGTGGCAGAGCAAGCTCAAAGGGTTGAATAGTTTCTTCACACTCTCAGCTTTAATGTTTAAAATTAATCTGCAGCAGACTGAGTAGGTGAGAAGGGTTTGAGGAGGGGCAGGATGGGAGAGTTGGGGCTGCTGCTGTAATGAGCTCCCTTCAGAGAATGCCAAATGAGGCACAAGGAAAACCACAGGCAGGTCTAGGGTAATAACAGGAGAGTAAAATGGTTAAGGACAACTGAAGGGTTAGGATTAAGGTTATGGCATTTGAAAAGGGAGAATTCCTGTTTACCTTTATGGTATGTGCATATCAGTATTGATCAGAGATAAACGCACATTTTTGTACCTTCTTCACAAATGAAAAACCTTAATTTTGACATACACATTCAGTGCAATCACACTCATAAGATCCTGTAATTGGTTGTCATAGGCGATCAAAAATTAATTGACACAACCATAGCACCATCTTGTGGCCACCTTGCATTAAACCATAAGAAGAAAATTTACTAATAATTAACTACTTCAGCTATAAATTAAATATACTTTAGTTTCCCAATCCTATTTTAAACTACTTTCCTAATTTTAAAATAAAATCTTGTTCTCACCAAATAATCACCCACCTGCTGTCCTCTAACATTGCTAACTTTCTCTGGAAATGTATTAATTAGAGATGAATTGTTTCCCCCATCCCCAACCATCACCAGTCTCTCTGGTCAGTTCCACTTGACAGTCAATATTTAAAATGTTGGATGGTTGCTGATAAAATGTCTTATTTTGTTCTGAATGGCATTGAGTACTTTGAGTGCTTCTGAAGCTGCATTTCATTGGACATTTAGGCAGTTGTATACAAAAGCAAACTATTATAGGTACTGGAGATCTGAAACAAAATCACTAAATACCTTCTCTTAGTTTGCTCATCAGAGGTTGCTGACTTCACCCGTGATTAAATCTTCCTGCCTTGTTTTACTACTACAGTTTGTCCAGCTCCAAACATCAGGATAATGGAATAGCCACATGTAATCTATTCCAACAACTTCTCCTTCAGCCACCTTAGCTTATTCCATTCTCTTAATTTGTCTGTACCCATTATCCATCATTTCTCCAAGCTCTTCCAACCTTTCCACATTTATCCTTGGCATTGAGGAACGACTTTGGCTAAATTTGACAGTTAGCACAGAAGTCCCATCAGCTGGGTTGAAAACATAATGTGACCCTTCTGAGGCCATGGAAAAGACCCTGGGAGGCATATTCCCAGTGAATACCCAGGATAGGTCATCGCTGACTAATCTGGCTCAATACCTTTGGGCAAGTCTCACATATGATGGGTAGGAAAGTGTTGATGAATGTTGACTCGAAGGTTTTGATAAACCACTGCACAAAAGATTATGAGGAAATGAAGGACCATGGAATTGAAGATGAAGCGATGATTAGAGCATGATAATTTGTTGGGAGGTGGGAGACAGAGAGGAGGCATATAAAATTTATTTTCTGAATGGCAAGAGGAGCTTTTAAAGTTTCTTTAATAAGCTATTAACAATACAGAAAATTGTGCACCTGTGAAACACATACTTGGGAACTGTGGCCAATTTATGGGATAATGAATCATCAAAGAAAGAGGAAAAGGTAAACTCAGCTCAAAGTTCCTGACACAGACTTCTGCAATCCATTGATCGGGAGGAACAACATGAGCCATACAGTAAGGATGAGCATCTTACCTGCTTTGTTAACTTTTGAATGCGTGTACCTTTTAAATGTTACTCACTGCAGGGTATACAATATATTCAGATATTTGGAAAACAAAAGTGTAGAGCAAACCAAAGTACAGATTAATCAACTGTCTTTGTTGGTTGGTTTGTGCTGTTTGTCACTTTAACACAGTGGCACGGGCACGGTGGATAGTGTTTGGGCTCCTGAACTCATCTACTCCAGGCTGGCAGCATCCTTTTCTCTCTTCCCTTTTTGTTGCTTTTCTTTTTCATTTCTTTCTTCATCTTCAAGGCTTGACCATTACCAGCAGGTTGGCAGCTGCAGCGTTGGCAGTGTGGATCAGGACTCATGGAGGCAGCAGCAGTGCCCAGAGCTTGGACTCTTGGCATTGGCAGTGCCTACAATGGGGTTTCCTGGCTGGGGTGGGCCCAGAGTAGGGTCTAGTCTTGGTGCCCAGAGCAGAGACCCAGGCCGGAGCCTGCATTCTTGGTGGTGGCAGCAGGTGATTAGCTGCAGTGGTGCCGGTGCCTGGAGTGGGGACTGTAATGGAAACTTAACAAAATTAACATTTATTGTGAAATCTGTAAAAGAATACCTTCCTAAGTCAATTTAATGCAGATGGCCTGACTTCACTGAATTCTGTGAACAGACAGCCCGTCCTTGCAAGTTCGGCAGAGTCAGGGGAAAACACAAGGGCAGGAGCAGTTTTTCAACAGTAAAGGAATGGGAAAACAACTCCTTATGTGGAAAACGGCTCAAACTGTTCCTAAGCTAATTGCCCTTGAGGTGAGATAAGGCTGAGCGAAGTATGGTATAAAGGAAACATGTGAATGATACTCGGTACCCCTTGCATAAGGCATTTTGTCAAGTGCAGAGGGTCCCTTTGCAAAGGCCTGTAATAAAATTTTTCTTTGCTCTTGCTAACATTTAAGTTGAGTCGATTTAATTTCCACGACAGGACTCTTGCCGAAGTTGTTGAGGTGGCAGGAATAGGAGAGCCAGGGTCTCCTGGAGCACCATCATTGCTGTACCCAGAGCAGGTAACTCCTCGAGGACTGGTACACCTTTCAGAGACAGTGCAGAAGCCTTGAAGCCGTGCTTGAGATCCAGTTTGAAAATAAGATGAACTCTTATATAAGTAACTTCTTTTAACCATTATTGTAACTCAAAACGATGTTGGATTGTGGTGACAAAACACTTGCCACTGTATTTACCTTGATATGTGTGACAATAAAAATCATTCGTTCTGGATTAGTTGCGTGAGTAATTGCTATTTGCTGCTGTTACTCATTTAGGGTCTATATATAGTCCTACACACTCAGCTACAATGTGTAGAACAGTGTAAGTTGACCTCCGAAAACAGGTGCGACTTATTTCAAGACCTCACCAACAAATAGACATTAAATAATTGCGTCATGATTGATTAATTGTACAAAGATGCCATTAAGTAGAAGCACTTTTTGAAACTGTCAAATTCACTGTTTTCCACATTCAACAGAAAACATTCTTTTCATTCTGATTCACAATGGCTTTGGCATCATAGTAAGGATCCCACTCTGTAATAACTCATCTTCCTGTCCATTCACTGCTTTCATTGGTGCACTTCATAGGACCCTACAACTTGACAACAGAATCACACACAAACCATCAAACAGGGAAGCTTCATTCACCTATTCTATTTTGTGTGATCTGTTGATTATTCATTTATGGAATTTGTGCATAACTGGCTAGGCCAGCATTTAGTCTCCATCCTTAATTGTCCTTGAGATGGTGGTGAACAATTGTAGTTAATGTGGCATAGTTATAAGCAGAGTGCTGTTAATGAGGGAGCTCCAGTATTTTATTGTCGTGTAGAGAACAAACATCTTTATAGTTTGGAGAAGAACTTGCAGGTCGCAGTGTTCTGCTTCCCTTAATCTTCTTTACAGGTCATAGATTTGGAAGGTGCTGTCAAAGGTGTTCTGGTGAGTAGTTGCAGTACCTCTTCTAGATGGTACACACTGCTGCAATAATGTGGTGAGGGAGGGAGAGAATGCTGAAGGTTTTAGATGGTATGATCAAATGGGTTGCTTTCTCCTGGATGACATCCAGCACTTTGGGTGTTGCGGAAGCTGCACTCATCCAGGCAAATAGAGAATATTCCATCACCCTTTTGACTTACAGATGGTTGACAAGTTTGAGGAAGCAGGTGAATTACGTACTGCAGATTTCCCAGCCTTTGCTCTTCTCTTGTAGCCACAGTATTTATATGGTTGGTCCAGTTCAGTTTCTGGTCAATGGTAACCCATCAGATGTTGATAATAAGAGATTCAATGATGGCAATGCCATTGCATATCAAGGGAAGATTGCTGAAATCTCTCTTGTTGGAGATGGTCATTGCTTGTTAATTCTTGAATGACTTGTTGAAGTAAGCATCCAAAGGTTGAACTATAACTTCAACCCTGGTCTGTCAGCAACGTAGATGTTATTTATTCACAGGCACCTCTCAATCTCATCAATTATATAAAGTATCTGAACATTTCTCACACTGATAAATTTAATTCTTCATACAGGACACCAGGAAACATCATTGATCCCTAACTTTGTCTCCATCCTTATCACACATAAAACCCCCTGCAGAAAACCTGATGATCAGGATGATTGTACATTTGAAAATTGTACGATTTAATTTTGTTCTGTGGGTCATGCAGCTGGTACCACCATGGATCTTGACTTCTCATGTTCTATCATTTTCACTAGATATGTTTTTGAACCTTTCCCCACTACAGCTTAGCTGCAAGGTGTTTCAGACTTCATAAGCATTTTATTCAATTTGCTGATGTGAATAGTGTATTTGCCACTATGGAATGGGTTTGAACAATTGAGTTTTATTGACTCGGCTGACAGCACTGTTGATCTTCTGCCACAAGACTGTTTTGTTCCATAAAGCAGCTCCACCAACCAGCTGTTGGTCTGAAGTCCATTTCATTGGCTGTACACACAATGGATTTCTGGTGCTGACATAACCATTCTGATTTTTTTTGCGGATCCATCTGGTATATGCTTTTCAAGGTCAGACTAATAGCTGGTCCTGTTCTCATGATGCATTTAATCCCGCGCATCCTCTTCAGGGTAGATTGGTCAATCTTCAGTTCTCACAGCCATTTTTCACTAACAAATGTTACAAGTTTTAGAGTGAGAGCAGCTTTGTCTTTCATTTAAATTTTCTGGAGGAAAAATTTCTGTTCACCTTCAACATGCAGTATGTGATCTGTTCTAAGTGTACTTTAAACTCCTTTAAACAGCTTGCATCACCTGCTTATTCTAATGCAGCAGCCTGTGGCATAATGCAAATTATTCTTGTGGGTGTAGCACTTTGTCATTGAAACGGATGGTCAATTAACAAGCCGAGCATTTGCAAAGTATGATTTTTGGCACGAAAGATAAGGGATTGTCTTTTACACAAGGATGACACAAGGAATACAGGGAGAACTAGCTATTTGGATACAGAACTGGCTTGAAGGTAGAAGGTAGAAGATGATGGAGGGTTGCTTTTCAGACTTAAGGCCTGTGACCAGTGGAGTGCCACAAGGATCAGTGCTAGGTCCACTGCTTTTCATCATTTATATAAATGATTTGGATGTGAACCTAAGAGGTATAGTTAGTAAGCTTGCAGGTGACACCAAAATTGGAGGCGTAGAGGTCAGTGAAGATTACCTCAGATTACAACAGAATCTGGACCAGATGGGCCAATGGACTGAGAAGTGGCAGATGGAATTTAATTTAGATAAATGCATGGTGTTGCATTTTGGGAAAGCAAATCATAGCAGGACTTATACATCTTATTGGTAAGGTCTGACAGAGTGTTGCTGAACAAAGAGACCTTGGAGTGCAATAGGAAGGGTTTGGAGGGATATGGGCCGGGTGCTGGCAGGTGGGACTAGATTCGGTTGGGGCATCTGGGGCTCCTTGAAAGTGGAGTCACAGGTAGATAGGATAGTGAAGAAGGTGTTTGGTATGCTTTCCTTTATTGGTCAGAGTATTGAGTACAGGAGTTGGGAGGTCATGTTATGGCCGTGTAGGACATTGGTTAGGCCACATTTGGAATATTGCTTGTAATTCTTGTCTCCTTCCTATTGGAAAGATGTTGTGAAACTTGCAAGGGTTCAGAAAAAATTTACAAGGATGTTGCCAGGATTGGAGGATTTGAGCTATAGGGAGAGTCTGAATAGGCTGAGGCTGTTTTCCCTGGAGCGTCGGAGGCTGAGGGATGACCTCAAAGAGATTTATAAAATCATGAGGAGCATAGATAGGATAAATAGACAAAGTCTTTTCCCTGGGGTGGGGGAGTCCAGAACTAGAGGATTAGGATGAGAGGGGAAAGATGTAAAAGAGACCTATGGGGCAACTTTTTCACGCAGAGGGTGGTGCGTGTATAGGGTGAGCTGCATAGAGGAAGTGGTGGAGGCTGGTACAACTACAGCATTTAAAAGGCATCTGGATGGATATATGAATAGGAAGGGTTTGGAGGGATATGGGCCGGGTGCTGGCAGGTGGAACTAGATTGGGTTGGGGCATCTGGTCGGCATGGACAGGTTGGACTGAAGGGTCTGTTTCCATGCTGTACATATCTATGACTCTATGACATGTATGTCCTGTTCTACGATGGGTAATTTCTTCATTCTTTAGTGCAGCTACGAGTCTGAAAAGGATCAAGGGTCAAGGTCCATTTTGTGTTTTAATTACCAGTGCCTCATAATTCCAGCAGAAACACATTGTGTTTTTCATTGCATTACTGGTAAATTCCAATATATAAGAATATTCTTACATGTTGGGAGTCACAGAAGCTTTGGAGAGCCACGAGATGAACATCAATTTTAAACCAACCTAGTTGGAAAAGCAGCCTTCAGAAGCAGAGACTTGTTGTATTAGAAAATACCTTCAATGGGAGGAGTACTTTCTGTCCATTTGGACACAAAGTTTGTGCTGGACAGGGAACATAAGAATAAATGGATGCAAACACTGAACAAAGTTAGATGTCAGGTCATCTACTATCAAAGGTCATTGAACTTTGGATTAAATTGCTAGTTCATTCAGGTAAACTGCAAGGGTTTATACAAATGCTGGAAGATTTATTAGCCTGAGGAGATCACTGAATATAAGAGACAGGCTACATATTGAATGTTGTGTGCCATCGGTCTCTGATTGCTTGGAATTTGTTTTGATTGCCTTGGGGAGTTGGAAGATAATTTCTCAGATATCCTCACTAGTTTTTCTTTTTGGGTTTTCTCTCTTCTTTGATTCTTCCATAAGATTTGCTGGTGGCTGGATCCAAATGGGGTCATTGCTTTATGCTCAGTTGCACCAAATTAATACAAAGAACAAAGAACAATACAGCACTGAAACAGGCCCTTTGGCGCTCCGAGCCTGCACAGACACATTTTGCCTTTCCATATTAAAACTGTCCTGACTTAAGGGATCCATATTTCTCTATTCCCTTCCTAATCACGTATTCGTCCAAGTGCTTCTTGAGTGCTGCTATTATGTCCGCTTCCACCATCACCCACGGCTGCATGTTCCAGGCACGCACCAACCTTTTTGTGAAAAACTTGCCTCGTACATCTCTTTTAAACTCCACCTCCTGCCTCACCCCCACCACACACACCTTAAACCTGTGACCCTTCATAGTTTACCCCTCCATCCTGGGAAAAGCCTCATGCTTTCCACTCTATCCATGCCATTCACAAGCTTATGAACTTCTATCAATTCACCCCTCAACCTGTTGCATTCCAGTGAAAACAAACCCAGTCTATCCAACCTTTCTTCATAGCTAAAATCCTCCATCCCAGACAACATCCTGCTAAACCTTTTCCGTATCCTCTGCAAAGCATTCACATCCTTCTGGCAGTGTGGTCACCAGAACAGTACATAATATTCCAAGTATGGCCGAATTAAATATCTATAAAACTGCAGCATAGTTTGCCTATCCTTATACTCAATACCCCTTCCAATGAAGGCAAGCTTATCTTCATTACCTTATCTTACCTGCACTGGTGATCTGTGGCGATCTGTGGACTTGCACACCCAGATCCCTCTGCATATCAATACTCCTAAAGGTTCAACCATTCAATAAATAATTTCTACCTGTACTTGACCTTCGAAAATGCATCACCTCACATTTGTCCGGATTAAACTCCATCTTCCATTTTTCTGCCCATGCCTCCAACTGATCTATATCTTGCTGTATCCTCTGACAATCCTCCTCACTATCCGCAGCACCCCAACCTTTGTATCATCTGCAAGCTTATGAATTAGACCAACTACATTTTCCTCCAAATCATTTATGTAGACCATGAACAATAGGTCCCAGCACTGATCCTTGTGGAACACCACTTGCCACTACCCTCCATTCTGAAAAGCATCCATCCACCATTGCACTCTGTTTCCTATGACTAAGTACGGGGTAGACACACTGGACTGATTTATAAATTTCCATATTACATTTGCATGGGATGTAAAGCTATCTACTTACTTTCCAACAGTGTATTATGCAATTCAAACACCAAAACAGCAACGAAATTCTCACTTAATTTCTTTGCAAACAAAATTCCATTAATATGAAAAATACCAGGAGCTCGATACTGATAAAAATAGATAATAGATCATGATGCACAGAGAGCCCACAACTAGCCTTGTGAAAGTGAATATAATATTAGGGAGTACAGTTAGGTGTAATTAAATAGAAGGGAAATAAGATCATTTCATTGTATAAGGCTGTAGTCTAGCTGCAGGAGAGTCAACATTCCTGATGAAGGGCTTATGCTCGAAACATCAACTTGCCTACTCCTTGGATGCTGCCTGACCGCCTGTGCTATTCTAGCACCACACTTTTCGGCTCTGATCTCCAGCATCTGTAGTTTTACTTTCTTTTAGTCTAGCTGGTATCCAGTTTGGCCTGCTCACATACCAGGGAATTAAAACCCTTCAAAGATTCAGAAGAGGGTTACTTGATTGATGTAACTATTAGAAACTGATCAAGAAATTATATTTCTGAAAAACAAAGATTTTGACAGGATATAATTAAGCTCTTTAGAATAACAAAGGGAATGGCTTCAACCACAAGGTGTCATGAGTTCGGCTATAGAGGAAGGGAATGAGGTGACATCAGTATACTTTATCAAACCAGACTCAAATTATAGTGCAAACATTCAGAAGCAAGCTAGAAGAGTTTCTGGAAGACGTCTGAAGTCAGAGACTTAATACAGGAATCAGAGGGATTTCCTGGGTGATTTTTCATAAATTGATCTTTTTGTTTGGGGGGGGGGGGAGGAATTTATGATATGCTGAGTGCAAATTGCACCAAACCAAGGTGAGACTAGTTTAGTGGACCAGATGATCCTTTCCAATTCATTTTCACATGTTCATTTAACTGTTCCCCAGATCACGGAGACCTCCATATTATAGACCACCTGTGCCAAACACACATTTATACTTAGCCCCATACATTTGACTGGCTTACGTTTTATCCTCATGAAAGAGCAGCAAAGTACCACTTAACAGGAAAGAACTGTAACACGGAATTAATGCCATGATAAATAACCAAGCAAGCTCTTTTACAGGCATATGAAAACTAACCATAAGTACACAAAAAGCTATTATTTAAAACAAAACTAAGTACCAATGACTTAGAGTCATAGAGTCATAGAGATGTACAGCATGGAAACAGACCCTTCGGTCCAACCCGTCCATGCCAACCAGATATCCCAACCCAATCTAGTTCCACCTGCCAGCACCCGGTCCATATCCCTCCAAACCCTTCCTATTCATATACCCATCCAAATGCCTGTTAAATGTTGCAATTGTACCACCCTCCACCACATCCTCTGGCAGCTCATTCCATATATCAATTCACCCCTCAACCTGTTGCATTCCAGTGAAAACAAACCCAGTCTATCCAACCTTTCACCCTCAGCAAGAAAAAGTTGCCCCTTAGGTCTCTTTTATATCTTTCCCCTCTCACCCTAAATCTATGCCCTCTCGTTCTGGACTCCCTGACCACAGGGAAAAGACTTAGTCTATTTATCCTATCCTTGCCCCTCATAATTTTGTAAACCTCTATAAGGTCACCCCTCAGCCTCTGACGCTCCAGGGAAAGCAGCCCCAGCCTGTTCAGCCTCTCCCTGCAGCTCAAATCCTCCAACCCTGGCAACATCCTTGTAAATCTTTTCTGAACCCTTTCAAGTTTCATAACATCTTTCCGATAGGCAGGAGACCAGAATTGCACGCAATATTCCAACAGTGGCCTAACCAATGTCCTGTACAGCCACAAC
>NC_057738.1:7968803-7986382 GCF_004010195.1 Chiloscyllium plagiosum | reverse complement strand
TCTCCATCTAAACCTTTAACACTATGGCAGTCCCAGTCTATGTTTGGAAAGTTAAAATCCCCTACCATACCTACCCTATTATTCTTACAAATAGCTGAGATCTCCTTACAAGTTTGTTTCTCAATTGCCCTCTGGCTATTGGGGGGTCTATAATACAATCCCAATAAGGTGATCATCCCTTTCTTATTTCTCAGTTCCACCCAAATAACTTCCTTGGATGTATTTCCAGGAATATCCTCCCTCAGCACAGCTGTAATGCTATCCATTTTCAAAAATGCCACTCCCCCTCCTCTCTTGCCTCCCTTTCTATCCTTCCTGTAGCATTTGTAACCTCTCTTGCCTCCCTTTCTATCCTTCCTGTAGCATTTGTAACCTACTTTAGTCAAAATAACACAGGATGTAACATTAAGATTGTCTTGGGATCATGGCTAAATAAGACAGTTACACATCTGTGTTGTTGTTTATGTTTATCAAGTGAGTGGATAATTGGAGCTCATTCTGGGGTAGGTGGGACCATTACAAATTGGATGGTCTACACCTGAACCAGAGGGGTACCAATATCCTGAGAGAGAGATATGCTAATGCTCTTGGGGAGGGTTTAAACTAATTCGGCAGGTGGATGGGAACCTGACTTGTAGCTCTAGGGTACAGGAGTTTGAGAATAATGAGGCCATGAATAAGGTTGCAAAGTCGCAGGAGTGTACCGGCAGGCAGGAAGGCGGTTTTAAGTGTGACTACTTCAACACCAGGAGCATCTGGAATAAGATGGGTGGACTTGGAGCATGGGTTGGTACCTGGGACTTCGATGTTGTGTCCATTTCAGGGATATGGATTCAGCAGAGATGGGAATGGTTGTTACAGGTTCCGGGGTTTAGATGTTTCAGTATGAACAGGGAAGCTAGTAAAAGAGCGGGAAATGTGACATTGTTAGTCAAGGACAGTATTACGGTGGCAGAAAGGATGTTTGATGAGGGCTCATCTACAGAGATAGTATGGGTTGAGGTTAGAGACAAGAAAGGAGAGGTCACCCTATTGGGGGTTTTCTGTCGGCCTCCAAAAAGTTCCAGAGATGTAGAGAAAAGGATAGCAAATATAATTCTAGATAGGAATGAGAGTAATGGGTAGGTGTTATGGGGGACTTA
Source organism: Chiloscyllium plagiosum (assembly GCF_004010195.1). Taxonomy (NCBI): domain Eukaryota; kingdom Metazoa; phylum Chordata; class Chondrichthyes; order Orectolobiformes; family Hemiscylliidae; genus Chiloscyllium; species Chiloscyllium plagiosum. Next base: position 7,985,240 of record NC_057738.1, on the reverse strand, counting down.
AACACTATAGTTTGAGTACTTTAGCTGGGTCAGTTTTTGTCCAGTGTGTGCAGGAGGGTTTCCTGACACAGTATGTAGACAGGCCAACAAGGGGTGAGGCCACATTAGATTTGGTACTGGATAAGCAACCAGGCCAGGTGTTAGATTTGGAGGTAGGTGAGCACTTTGGTGATAGTGACCACAATTCGGTTAAGTTTACTTTAGTGATGGAAAGGGATATGTATATATCACAGGGCAAGAGTTATAGCTGGGGGAAAGGTAATTATGATGCGATTAAGCAAGATTTAGGATGCATAGGACGGGGAAGGAAACTACAGGGGATGGGCATAATTGAAATGTGGAGCTTATTCAAGGAACAGCTACTGTGTCCCTTTAATAACTATGTACCTGTCAGGCAGGAAGTGGTCAAGCGAGGGAACCGTGGTTTACTAAAGAAGTTGAAACTCTTGTCAAGAGGAAAAAGGAGGGTGATGTAAAAATCAATTGGGGTGTTTGAGAATGACCAGTTAGCCAGAAAGGACCTAAAGAGAGAGCTAAGAAGAGTCAGGAGGGAATATGAGAAGTCTTTGGCAGATAGGATCAAGGAAAACTCTTATGCTTTCAACAGGTATATAAGAAATATAAGAATGACTAGGGTAGGATTAGTTGAGGATCTGGTGCTGGAAAAGCACAGCAGGTCTAATGTGGCCTCACCCCTTGTTGGCCTGTCTACATACTGTGTCAGGAAACCCTCCTGCACACTCCACATTAATCCCATGAAGTTGGAGGGTCCCAAGGCAGAAGATGAGGTGTTCTTCCTTCAGAAGTTGGGTAGTTAAGAGTTTGATGATGGAGGAGGCCGAGGACCTGCATGTCTTTGCCAGAGGGGGAGTTAAAGTGTTGAGCCACAGGGAGGTGGGTTGCTCTGTGCGTGTCCTGGAAATGTTCTCTGAAGCGCTCTGTAAGTATGCGTCCTGTCTCCCCAGTGTAGAGAAGGCCGCATCAGGATCACAGATACAGTAAAAGACATGTGTGGAGGTGAAAGTAAAACTCTGATGCAGGTGGAATGCTCCTTGGGGGCCTCAGACTGAGGTGGGGGGAGTGCTGTGGGCACAGGTTTTGGCAATTCCTGCAGTGACGGGGAAGGTTCTGGGAGGGGAGGGTGGGAGGCGTGGAGGGAATGGTCTCTACAGAACACAGATAGGGGTGGGGAGGGAACTATATCTCTGGTAGTTGGGTCTCTGGTAGTTGGGTCCGTTTGTAGGTGGTTGAGGATGATGCCATGTATCCAGAGGATGGTGGGGTGGAAGGTGAGGACCTGTGGGTGTCTGTTCTTGTTATGGCCAGCTCTTTCCTTCAGTGTATCTCATCTACTACCCACACTTCTGTCCCGTAATAAGGACAGAACCCCCTGGTCCTCACCCTACACACCACCAACCTCTGGATACATCACATCATCCTCAGCCATTTCTGTTCAAGGAGACGAGTGGAGACAACCATGGTAATTATAGACCAGTGAGCCTTACTTCTGTTGTGGGCAAAGTTTTGGAAAAAACTATGAGATAGATTTATAATAATCCAGAAATGAATAATTTGATTAGGGATAGTCAACATGGTTTTGTGAAGGGTAGGTTGTTGAAACTTTATTGCTGGAACAGCACAGCAGGTCAGGCAGCATCCAGGGAACAGGAGATTCGACGTTTCGGGCACAGATTCCTGAAGAAGGGCCTGTGCCCGAAACGTCGAATCTCCTGTTCCCTGGATGCTGCCTGACCTGCTGTGCTGTTCCAGCAATAAAGTTTCAACTTTGATCTCCAGCATCTGCAGGCCTCACTTTCTCCTTGAAGGGTAGGTTGTGCCTCACAAACCTTAGAGTTGTTTGAGAAGGTGACCAAATGGGTGGATGAGGGTAAAGCAGTTGATGTGGTGTATATGGATTTCAGTAAAGCATTCCCACAATAGGCTATTGCAGAAAATAGGGAGGCATGGGATTGAGGGTGATTTAGCGGTTTGGATCAAAAATTTCCTAGCTTTATGATGACAGAGGGTGGTGATTGATGGAAAATGTTTATCCTGGAGTTCAGTTACTAGTGGTGTAGCGCATAGGATCTGTTTTGGGGCTACTACTGTTTGTTATTTTTGAGTGACCTGGATGAGGGCATAGAAGGATGGGTTAATAAATTTATGGATGAACCTAAAGTCAGTAGGGGTGTGGACAGTGCAGAAGGATGTTGCAGGTTACAGAGGGACATATATAAGCTGCAGAGCTGGCTGAGAGGTGGCAAATTGAGTTTAATTTGGAAAAGTCTGAGATAATTTACTTTGGAAGGAGCAACAGCAATACAGAGTGCTGGGCTAATGGTAATGCTCTTGGTAGCATAGGTGAGCAGATAGATCTGTGTCCCTGAAAATTGCCACCCAGGTTGATAGGGTTGTTAAGGCAGCATACGTTGTGTTAGCTTTTATTGGCAGAGGGATTGAGTTTCAGAGTCATAAGGTCATGTTGTAGCTGTACAAAACTCTCATTCTGCCGCAGTTGGGAGGTTTGGTCACTGCAGTATAGGAAGGATGTGCGAGCATTGGGAAGGGTTCAGAGGAGATTTGCCAGTATGTTGCCTGGTATGGAGTAAAGGTTGAGAGACTTGAAGCTGTTTTTGTTAAAGAGAAGGTTAAGAGGTGACTTAATAGAGGCACACAAGATGATCAGAGGATTAGATAGAGTAGGCAGTGAGAACCTTTTTCCTCGGATGGTGATGGCTAGCACAAGGGGACACAGCTTTAAATTGAGGGGTGGTAGATATAGGACAGATGTCAAAGGTAGGTTCTTTACTCAGAGAGTAGTAAAGGTGTGGAATCCCCTGCCTGCAACAGGAGTTGCTCTTGCCAACATTAAGAGCATTTAAATGGTCATTGGATAAGCATATGAATAATAATGGAATAGGGTAGGTTAGGTGGGCTTTAGATTGGTTTCACAGGTCAGCACAACATAGAGTGTTGAAGGGCCTGTACTGTGCTGTCATGTTTGATGTTCTATGAGTGGATTGAAAGTAGGTTAGGTGGGCTTTAGATTGGTTTCACAGGTCAGCACAACATAGAGTGTACTGTGCTGTCATGTTTGATGTTCTATGAGTGGATTGAAAATACTTTATATTGAAACAAGACCTAGTACAGACCATGAAGAGATTTTATTTTACATACAGTGAATCTAATATTTTGGTATAAACTATTCAATTAGAGCATGTGTAGAAAATGAAATTATAGATGCTTGCTGTAATTAATTTCAAAACCGGCTTGTGACAAAGAAAAAACCCACACCAAATCGCACTGTTGACATCCTCAACAGTGTTCAGTTCTGCCTGACTGAACTAACAAACAAATTTTCCCTTGCTAAACTAAATTCATCATTCTGTTTTAATTTCACCAAACATTGAATATGGTTATTTTGTTACTTCTGATCGTAGGATATGGATGAACTGTTGGTCTGACATTTTCTCTGTACAGTGAAAGAATATGTATTTATACAGTGTCTTATCAGGTAATCCCAAAGCACTCCAATACTCAAGTACTCCTGAAATACATTCACTGTTGAAATACAAGTAAACATAGCAGGTTATCTCCACAGTAATGTCCCACAAACAACTGGGAGATAAATTAAGGACAAGTCAGTGGTTTTGATTCAAGTATGAATATTAGTCAAGACACCAGAAAATGCTTGATCTTGCACTTTTCAGAACTAGGTAGAGTTTTTTTTTCACAGCCAACCTGATTAATCTTCGGTTCAACATCTCTAAGAATAGCAACTCCAACCTGTGATCACTTCAATGTCAAACCAGACACGCTCTCAAATATTTGGAGTGGAGCTTGAACCCATGACCTTTTGACTTCAGCAAGACCACCAACACTGACTCAAGGCTGAAATTCCAGTTCTTCAGTAAACCTGCCTTAAATTCTACTACTTTACTGCAAGAGTTGATTCCTGGAAGCTGGCTATGTTAGACTTAAATGAGCAGGTTATATTAACAATAATAGGTATAGAAAATATGAAGCAAATTAACATTCAGCCACAGCTAATAGTTAATTAACACTCCTTTGCTTTTTAACACCATGAGAAGCTCTAAACCAGTAATTAAAATAAATGCACCAAGTTTGTACATTGTCTGTAAGAGCAGCATTGGTTGTCCATCCATTAGTATTCTCAAAAAGATGGCAGTAAGATGTCTCTTAAACTGTTCCAGCCTGCGATGTGGGTAACTCTGTTAGGGAAGGAGTTCCAGAATTTTCACTCTGCAGCATCCAAGGAATGGTGATGTCATTTCAAGTCGGATTGCTTGATATATGTTTTGGTGGGGGACGTTCTAGCTGATGATCAACCAATGCATAGGTGGTCTTCATGGTGTGGAGATCACTAGCTTGTCTTCAGCCTTGGCAAGTTGCTGGGGTGCATTTTCTGGATGGTACATATTGCTACTTTAAAGTAGCATTAAAATACGCAATAAAGTCAACACCGAATCATTGCTGTTGCAATGGAACCAAATAAACCAATGAGGAGACAGAGTAAATGATCTCTATTTGTGTTGTAAATCTAATTCTCTTCATCCAGAAATAGTTTAATAACAATGTTGATTACTTCTGGCTGTGGTATCAGTGATTATCTGCTTAACTGAATGAGTAAACTCCAATTTTATTTTACCTCGACTGGAATTATTTTTAGTCTTTGAACCCACAATCCACAAAAACAAATATTACGGGGATGTAGATTTTAGATGGCAAGAAATACAAAATTATCAGTGCAAAATTATCCTGAACCACAATGCACGTGAAGGATAACATACATAGATTAGTCACAATTAATTTCAACATTAATCTCAAAGCGAACAAATATCATTCCTATAGCTCCTTGTTTAATTCCCTGACTGCATCGAGTTCATTATAATTGAAAGCTGTGTCCATAATCACTTTCTTTACAATACAAAGGCAACAGAATAGTAGAATCATTCTCTTTATTGGTACAAATATATACAGAAAGAAATCCCCTCTACACTGAACTAACTTACAGAGAGCAATATATGCCACTGGAAGGCATAATGATTAGATAATTTCAGATGTAAAAGCAAGTAGATAAACAGATCATCAGTTAGCCTAATGATTAACATAAAAAATAAACTTCCCAGTTCCAACAGTCCATTAGCATGAAACTGCTAAACATTACACCCCACATGATGGACCCACCATCCCCACATATTCTTGCTCATTGTGCTTATGGCAATGTTTGTGAAAACAGATTTAATAATCTGAAATGGATTATCTGTACACCTGGCGGCTAAAATATGCCCTGTTAGATGATTACAAACACCTACCCAAGCTCCTCTTTTATTTATAATAAATTATACAAATTTAGTCCTTTACTGTGCTCAGTTAGTATCATTATTTTACTCAAATGCATACAGGATTATATCTTGCATGCACATCTGACACACAAGTAAGCACACAGGAGTACATCCATAAGCTTGCTGTTCATTGTACAGAAGCTGCCCTTAAAAAGATTCCAGTTTGGTTGCTTGGTTTATGATGTCTTTGTACAAGGCATGTCTTCCCACGGCAGCTGGTTAACAGAAATCCGATATATGAGAAAAACTGCCAACATTTGCAAGTATGGGAGCAAAATTTAAAAATAAAAAGGAATGTCAGTTTGTCAGAGGTGGGAAGCAGGGAAGAATGAAGAAGGAAAAGATAGGAACCACAGGGATAAGAGAAAAATATTACGCATGCAGCAAATAAATGTAATAAACAAACAAACAAACAAACAATCTTTTAAAGAACCAAGCCTTTCTTTTATAAGAAAAAAGATTGCTTTCAAAGCAGGAATCTAAATGCCATTTTCCAGTTTTGATAAGTTTTAATTTGATGGCTGGCTGGTGAGTAGAAACATCTCAGATCATCTTTACACCCTGATTATTCATATCACTGTGTGCTCTTGTGCTGCGCAACCTCCTAATCCAAAAGCCCCTATACAAATATGTAGTCTTTGTCTCCTTCCTCTCCAGAATCACTGGACTTGCTGCCATTCTTTCCCTCCACTCTTGAATGCTGTCGCTCTCTCTTGGGCATCTTCTCCTTTCCTCGCAATTCTTGATCTTCTGAAAACCGGCCTGGTTTGCCATCCTCAGAGCGTGGACTTTGCCTGGAACTTGTTTCTGACACAGAGCTTTGGCGTACTGGTAATTTTTAAAAGAAAGAAGAAGAAAATACTACAGTGAAGCGCATCAAAAAAAAACATAAAATAGCTGACAAAATAGGTACATGAAATGACAATGAGCATCAGAACATGTTCAGAAAACTAAATTTTACACTGAAGGTTTGAAAGACTAAGATTATTATCACACCTAGTCCTAAAGCAACTTAAGTTTTGAAATCCATTCTTGTTTCACTGTGCAATGGGAAAATAAAAACACTCAGTGGGTGAAGTTGAAATGCTGAAAAGTCCACCAGTTCAATCCAGCAGGTCAGAATTCAAACTTAGAAATGTCTACAGCATACATGGAATACAAATCAACTTAACACAAATACCAGCACATTTCTTTAGATACAACCTAAACGAAAGTATTGTTCATTTGAAGATCCTACGACAAAAATTCATTAACAAAATAAAAAATTGCCGAAAAAACCCAGCAGGTCAGGCAGCACTGTGGAGAGAAAGCAGAATTAACATTTTGAGAGTCTAGTGACCCTTCTTCAGAATTGATTGTAGCTAGGAAAAGGTTGGAATATATGCTAGAGAAAAGGTAGGGGTGAGGGAAGGAGTAAAGTACAGGTGGAGATGTAGCCCAGAGAGTGGGAAAAGGGAGCAGAATTTCTGCTTAGTCAGTGCTGAGCAGTTGCTAGTTTGTGTTAACCCATTCATCCCCTTGGTGCTCCAGGTGAAGGAATTTTACTTCATTACAGAGTACGGTTAATTCATCTTCTGGATAGTTCAGTGAGTTCAGATAGTAAGTTGGGGGCCGGAAGGCTATGTTCGAAAGTAATAATGATAAATTTTAATTAGCTACCTAAAAAGTAACTTGCAAACTAACAGCCAGTAGAGGGTTAGTCATGTCAGTTGGTGGGGTTGTGTGTTCCAACTGCGAAGTATGCTCGTGGGTGCTGACAGCAATTAAATCAGCAGCAAGTATACCCAGCTTGAGCTGCTCACCTAATGAATGGATCAGCTACAGCTGCAGTTGGAGATAACAAAGAGCACACAAATGCTGCAGAGTATCATCGACAGAAATGGTAGAAATATAGTCACAACCCCAAAGTCCAAGATGATACATGGGTGACTGTTAGACAGGACCATCAGTCAGTGCAGGAATCCCCTGCAGCTGTCCTCCTATCAAACAAATTTTCCATTTGGGATACTGATGAGGAGGTTGGCCCATCAGGTGACAGCAGCAGCAGCAGCCAGAGCACTGGCACCACAGCTGGCTCTGTGCAGAGGGGAGGGACAAAGCATAGCAGAGCAATAGTAATTGGAGATTTGATAGCCCCTGGGCAACAGGTAAGCGATTCTGTGACTGCGAAAAAGACTCTGGGATGGTATGTTGCCTCCCTGGAACCAGGGTCATGGATGTCTGAGTGGGTACAGGACATCCTGAAACAGGAGGGAAAACAGACAGAAATCATTGTCCAAATGACATAGCTAGGAAGAGTGACAGGGTCCTGAAATGACAATTCTGGGAATTTGGTAGTAAAATAAAAAGCAGGACCTCTAGGGTAGTAATCTCAGGAATATTTCCCGTGCCATATGCTACTGAGGAACAGAGTAAAATTAAACATGTGGCTAAAAAGCTAGAGTAGGGGGAGGGCTTCAAAAACGTGGACCACTGGGATGTCTTACAGGGAATGTGGGACCTGCACAAAAAGGACAGCTTCCACCTAAAGTGCAAGTGGACTAACATCCTGACAAGGAGGTGTGATAGTGCCACCTGAAAGTGTTTAAACTAGTGTGGTAGCAGGGTGGGAATGAGAGCAGCAGGTCAATAAGTAGAGAAACCCAGAGTGAGCTTGAGTCTAAGGCAAATATAGCAAAGGAGAGAAGCAATCAGGGAGATGTTGCTGAGTTCAGTAGAACTGGAGGCTTCGACTGTACTTCACTTCAATGCAAGATGTTTAATAGGTAAATTGGATGAACTTAGAGCCTGGATTAAAGCATGCAATTCTGATGATGTTGCTACCATCAGGACATGGTTGAAAGGGGGACAGGATTGGCAGCTTAACGTTCTGGGATATTGATGTTTTAGACACGATAGAGGAGGAAGCAAAAGAGGTGAGTGAGTTACAATACTGGTTAGGGAGCATATCACAGCTGCATTGAGGGAGGACACCTTGGAGGGATCTTGCAGTGAGGCATTATGGGTAGAGCTCAGGAATAGGGAGGATGCATTCACAATGGTGGGATTGTACTATAGACTTGTCCAGGAGGGTTTTTTGAAGCACTCATGTGGATAGTTCATTGAGAGAGGGGGCCCTACTAGACCTCATATTGGGAAATGAGCCCAGTCAGATGATCAAAGTTTCAGTGGATGAACATTTTGGGAATAGTGACCATAATTCCATAAGTTTTTGTATATTTATGGATAAAGATAAGAATGGACCTCAGATGGTGCTTTTAAGTTAGGGGAAGGCCAACTATAACCGAATTAAGCAAGAATAGGAGAACACTGATTGGGAGTGGCTGTTTGAGAGTAAATCCACATCTGTTAAGGACCAGTTGATTAGACAGCAGGACAGGCATGTTCCTGTGAAAATTAAGGACAGGTGTGGCAGGATTCTGGACCCTTGGATGACAGGAGAGGTTATCAGTTTGGTCAAAAAAAAGGTAGCATACCTCAGGTCTAGACAACTAAAAACAGACAAAGTCCTTGAAAAATATAGAGAAAGTAGGAAGGAACACAGATGGGGTGTTAAGAGGGCTAAAAGGTGCTAGGAAATGTCATTGGCCAGCAGGGTTAAGGAGAATCCCAAGGCATTTTATCCATACATTAGAAGCAAGAGGGTAGGGAAAGGGTAGGCGCACTCAAAGATAAAGGAGGGAGGTTACAGGTGGAACCAGAGGAAATGGGTGAAATCCTTAATGAGTCTTTCCATCCGTATTCACTGAAGAGAGGGATATCGAAGTTTGGGAAAAGTATATGAACACTTTTGGGCAGGTCAATATAACGAAGGAGGAAGGGTTGGGTGTCTTGAAATACATTAACATATACAAATCCCAGGGCCAAACGGGATCAATCCCAGGATCCTGTGGGAAGTAACTAAGGAAATAGCTGGGGACTTAGCAGATATCTTTGCATTCTCCTTGGCCTGAGGTGAGGTTTCAGAGGACTGGAGATTGGCTAATGTTGTTCTTTTGTTTAAGAAGGGAAACAGAGATAATCCAGGTAATTACACGCCAGCGAGTCTGATGTCAGTGGTGGGGAATCTGTTGGAGAAGCTACTGAGACAGGATTTATTCACATTTGGAAAAAAATGGACTTATTAATGATTAGCAGCATGGGTTTGTGTGGGAAGGTTGTGTCTCACCAACTTGATTGAGTTTTTTCAGGAGGTGACAAGAATGATTGATGAGGGAAGGGCAGTGGATATTATCTGCATGGACTTCAGTAACATATTTGATAAGGTATCTCATGGCAGGCTGGTACAGGAGATAGAGTCTTGAGGGATCTGGGGTGAGTTGGTGAGATAGATACAAAACTGGCTTGGTCAGAGAGGACAAAATAGTGCTGGAAAGAATGGAGTTTCGGAATGGAGATCAGTAACTAGTGATGCTCTGCAGGGATCAGTGCTGGGTGGCATTACAGATATTAAACAAAGGATACAGTGGAATATAAATAGATTGCAGATATTTGCAAAGAAATGGCAGATCGAGTTTAATCTGGACAAATGTGAAGTGATGCATTTTGGAAATCAAATTCAGGTGTGAATTATACAATAAATGGCAGAAACCTTATGAGCATTGACATACAGAAGGATCTGGGTATACAGACCCATAGATCCTTGAAAATGGCAACACAGATGGATAAGGTAGTCAAGGCGGCAGACAGCACGCTTGCTTTCATTGGTCAGGGCATCGGATATAAAAGTTGGCAGGTTATGTTACAGTTGTACAGAGCTTTAGTTAGGCCACATTTGGAATACTGTGTGCAGTTCTGGTCACCACACTACCAGGAGGACGTTTAAGATTTGAAAAGGGTTCAGAGAAGGTTTCCTAGCTTTCCTGAAGAAGGGCTCATGCCCAAAACGTCAATTTCCTGCTCTTTGGATGCTGCCTGACCTGCTGCACTTTTCCAGCAACACATTTTCAGCTTAGAGAAGGTTTACCAGGAAGGTGCCAGCAGGGTTTTTGTTATGAGGAGAGGTTGGATGAACTCTGATTACTTTCACTGGAAAGACGGAGGCTGCAGGGCCACCTGATAAAGGTCTACAAAATTATGAGAGGCATAGATAAGATGGATGGTCAAGGCTTTTTCCTAGAATAGAAAGGTCAAATGCAAAGAGGTCACAGGTTCAAGGTGAGAGGGGAAAGTTTAGGGGATAAGTGCAAGGAAATGTTTTAATAATGACGGTAGTGGGTATCTGAGGTGGTGGAAGCAGTTATGTTAGTAAGGTTTCAGCTGTATCTTGATCTTGATAGACACATGAACATGAGATGAACAGAGGGATAGATATTGCACATGGGCAATAAGATTAGATTAGATTACATTACAGCGTGGAAACAGGCCCTTCGGCCCAACAAGTCCACACCAACCCGCCGAAGCGCAACCCACCCATGCCCCTACATTTACCCCTTACCTAACACTAGACACAGGGAGAACGTGCAAACTCCACACAGTCAGTCGCCTGAGGCGGGAATTGCACCCAGGTCTCAGGCGCTGTGAGGCAGCAGTGCTAACCACTGTGCCACCGTGCCGCCCAATAAGTAGCAGATCTAAGTAAGGACTGGGAATCGGCATGTGCTTGGTGGGCTGAAGGGCTTGTTCATTTGCTGTATTGTATAATGGATGGACATGGTGCCCAAATCATTAAATCTGGAAATGTTTTCAGACTTAGTGGGGAGAACTCTAGAAGCTGGTAATTCTGTAACTGTTGGTTTACATATGGTTTATAATAGCTAGAAAAAAAAATGAGGTTATGTAATTCAAAAGAGATTTAAGACCATAAGACATAGGAGTGAAGTAAGGCCATTCAGCCCACTGAGTCCACTCCACCATTTAATAATGGCTGATGGGCATTTCAACACCACTTATCTACACTCTCCCCATAGTCCTTAATTCCTTGTGAGATGAAGAATTTATCAACCTCTGACTTGAAGACATTTAACGTCCCGGCTTCCACTGTGCTCTAAGGCAATGAATTCCACAGGCCCACCACTCTCTAGCTGAAGAAATTATCTTTCTCTTCTTAGGCTCACATCTACACATGTTGAAACTTTATTGCTGGAACAGCACAGCAGGTCAGGCAGCATCCAGGGAACAGGAGATTCGACGTTTCGGGCACAGGCCCTTCTTCAGGCCTGTGCCTGAAACGTCGAATCTCCTGTTCCCTGGATGCTGCCTGACCTGCTGTGCTGTTCCAGCAATAAAGTTTCAACTTTGATCTCCAGCATCTGCAGACCTCACTTTCTCCTCACATCTACACATGACCAATCTTTAACAAAAGGGCTGGATCAGACATGTACTTCCAAATCATTGCCACCTTTAATCAAAAGCTGGTGGATGAGGCAGTAGCTTCAAATATTTCCATGAACATCTCATTCCACCTACACCAGATTTTTTCAGCTTCTATTCAATAAACTTGAGAAGATGAGAGACAGTAAAATACCATGGCATGAACCTGCTTCCTATGGATGGTAGAATGCGTTGGTAAGTTGTGCTGGAGGTTAATTCTCAAACCACAAATATAATGCAGCAAGGATTTGAAGCAAATTAAAAGCTCAATAAAGGTGTAGTGAAGGAACAATGAAATTATAAACAATATTAATCACAATACGTGCACCCACTCTAAATTGTAAATACTGGAAACACAAAGCATCTGAAACAAAAATGGCTATGTAGTATTTTGGTCAGATTTATTTTAAATGGAAGTTCTTGGGTGAAGGATTGATATGCAGAATTCTAACTTAGATCCTTTCTTTGTTAAAATGCTGAAAGATCTGTTGTGTATTTTCAGAAATTGCTGCTTCTGCTTTCCCGTGATTGAATTGGGAGATTTTAATTATACATACATGCAAATTGGGATAGTGGTAGTTTAAGAGGCAGCAAAGGGCAGGCATCCCTGGATTTTGATTAGGAGAATTTCTTTGAGGTATACGTCCAACAAGAAAGCAAGTCCTGCTAGAATTCTCGATCTTGGGAATGTAATGGGCCATGCAGATCAAGTGACAGGATGGGAACATTTCAGGGACAGTGATCCCCTTATCAGAAGGTTTGGGATAAGAATGGCAATGACATTGGTTATGTCAGATTTGAAGTCATCAATTGGTGGAGAGCTGGCTTCAATAGGATAGAATGAGGCTGGGCAGAGAGTCTAGGACAATGTTTGGTGGGACAAACACTACCTTCAAAGCAGAGATTGATCAGGCACAGTCAAGTTATATTCCCTTGAAAGGGAAAGACAGGACAAACAAATCCACAGCTCCCTGGATGGCAAAGGAGGTAGATAGAAAAGGAGGAAAGTGTGCTTATGACATATTCCTAGTAGTAAATACAAATGAGAGCCAAATTGAATACAGAAACTATTGAAGAGAGGTAAAAAAGCAAATAAGAGAAACAGAGGTTCGATAAAAAATGTCAGATATATCCTAAAGTAATGATTTGGCCCTCCGAAAGGTAGTGCTTCTAAATAAACCTGTTGGACTAATGTTGAGAGGTTCTCTTCCTCCACCATCTTTATAGGCAGTGAGTTCCAGATTCCCACCAATCAGGTGGTTGTCCAAGGAGCACTGCTCCGATGGCTAGTACTACCAAATAAACTTGTTGGACTATAATCTCGTGTTGTGTGATTTATAGCTTTGTATATCCCAAAGTGTTCTTTATGCACATCAGCAGTGAAGGGTTTACACATGGAGTCAAGAAGCATGGTTGAGGTGTTAAATTAATACTTTGTCTCTCTCCTACAAAACAGGTGCTACTCAGCCGTGGTGGTACAGGAGGAAACTCAGTCATTAGAAAAGTTTAAAGCTTTCAGTCCTTGAAGTTGATAAAGTGCATCCAAAGATATTGGAGAAAGTGGAAATCATAGAGGCACAGTCAATAATCTTTCAATCTTCTGTTTGAGTGTCATGCAGAGGTATGAAGAATTGCAAACATCATGCTCTTCACCAAAAAAGGTTGTAAAGAGAAGCCCAGAAATTACAGGTTGATCAGTTAAACCTTTGTGGTGGAGAAAATTTTAGAAATAATTACTCAGGAATTCATAGTCACATGGAATAAATGTGGGTTAATTTGAAAGAGTCAGCACTAATTTGTTAAGGGAAAGTTATGTCTAACTAACTTGGAGTTTTTTCTTAAGGCGTAACAGAGAGGACTGATAAGGGGAAGCTTGTTGATGTGGTGTACATGGACTTCCAGAATGTATTCAATATAATGTCACACAATACACTTGAGGAAACGTATAGGCATGGAATAAAAGGAATATTAGCAACTTGGAAACAATATGGCTGAAGGACAGAAAACAGGGAGTAATGGTTAATGAGTATTTTTCAGGCTAGAACCAAGTTCATAGCGGCATGCCCCAGTGGCCAATTTCAAGTTTGCAGATGACAGAAAACTTTGGAGGAGGGAATTGGAAACTGAGAGGAGACTAGTGTAGAACTTCAACTGCATTGACAGCTTGATGGAATGGTTGAATAGGATCGGGTGATTAGGTTCAGGTGAAGTTCCATGTGGAAAAAGATACAGTGATTTACACTGGCACAAAAAATATGGAGAGCCAGTAAAAAATTAAGGGTAAACTTTTAAAGGGTATGCCAGACCAGGGAGACCTGGGAGTATGTGTGCGCAAATAATTAAAAGTGGCAGGACAGAGGAGTTAATAAAGTGTACAGTAAGCTGGAATTCATAGTGGCTCAGACTACAAGAATCATAGAGCCATAGAGGTCTACTGCATTGGAAAAGGTTCTGCAGCCCATCGAGTCTGCCCCAGTCAAAAACATCCATTTAACTGTTCTAATCTCATCTTTCAGCAGTTAACTCAGTCTTATTTGCCCTGGTATTTCAAGTACGCATCTAAATATTTCTTTACTGTTAAGAGCTTCACTGTCTCTACCATCCTTATAGGCAGTGAGTTCCAGCTTCCCACCACTGTCTGTGTAAACAAAAATCCTTTCATCCTCTCTAAACCTTCTGCCCCTTACTTTAAATCTATGCTCCCTGGCCATTGCAATAACATTACTTCTATAACATGATTCCAGAACAATATACAATATTCTAACTGTGACCTAACTATCTTTTAAGCAGAAATGAACTTGTAGAAGATACTGGTTAAACTGAGGCATCAGGATGGCTCAGTGGTTAGCACTGCTGCCTCAGTGCCAGGAATCCAGGTTCAATTCCGGCCTCGGGCAACTGTGTGGAGTTTGCACATCCCCCCTTTGTCCGCGAGGGTTTCCTCAGGGTGCTCCTGATTCCTTTCACATTCCAAAAGGATATGCAGTTCAAGTGAATTGGTCATAGGTGTTAGGGGCAAAAGTATGGAAATGAGTCAGGGTGGGTCACTCTTCAGAGGGTCGGAATGGACTTGTTGGGCCAAAGGCCTGGTTTCCACGCTGTAGGGAACCTAATCTAATCTAAACCTGAGCTGCAGTATTGCGTACTGTTCTGGGCACCAGACTATAGGAAGGTGGGAATCCAATGGAGAGAATGCAAAATAGGTTGACAAGAATGATTCTAGGAGAAAGTGAGGACTGCAGATGTTGGAGATCAGAGTCAAGAGTGTGGTGCTGGAAAAGCACAGCTGGTCAGGCAGCATCCGAGGAGCAGGAGAATCAACATCAGGAAAACCATTGTTGATGACGGGCTTATGCCTGAAAAGAATGATTCTAGGGCTGCTTAACTTTAGTTATAAGGATAGACTGGAGATGTTAAGACTGTTTACCTTGGAGAAGGCGGCCAAGAGGAGATTTGATAGAAATTTTCAAAATATTGAAGGATCTGGACAGAGTAGATTGTGAGAAACTATTCCTGCTCTCAAAGGGATCAAGAACCAAAGGCACCGTTTGAAAATGTGTTTTACAAAAGAAGCATCTGCAAGGTAAGAATTGTTTTTCCACACAGCAATAGTTGTGTTCTGGAAACGATTGCCTGGAAGTATGGTGGAGGCAGGTTCAATTGAGGCATTCAAGGGGATTCGATATTTCAGTAGAAATGATGGTAATGATTCAGTGAAAAGGTTGGACATTGGATTAAAGTCAAATTGTTCAGGGATCCAAACTAGACAGCAAGCTAATGGCTTCCTTCTGAACCATAAAGGTTCTGTGATTCTGAATTCCATGAATAAAACAACACACTGCATATTCGTCGTGAAGCCATGGTAACCGAGATCCAGTCTCCTGGATTATTATGTACAATCAGATAGAACTGGATCCTCTCTAGTGACAGCAAGGGATGTCTGTTGGTGCTGCAGCTGAACTATCACTGCAGGAAGAGAAGAATTAGGCAGGATATTAAGCCTTGGCTAGACTGTTGCACCATTTGGAGGGAAGACGTCAGATTGAAACATTATGCTCTGTTTCACTGCCCTATTTTCCTGCCATGCTTTATACTTGTCTAGCAGATGAACTCAGGGTATGGTTAGGAACATGGGACTGGGATATCGTAGTAATTACAGAAACATGGCTCAAAGGTGGGCAGGGCTGGCAGCTTAATGTTCCAGGATACAAATGCTACAGGAATGACAGAAAGGGAGGCAAAGGAGGAGGGGGAGTGGCGTTTTTGATAAGGGATAACATTACAGCTGTACTGAGGGAGGATATTCCCAGAAATACATCCAGGGAAGTTATTTGGGTGCAACTGAGAAATAAGAAAGGGATGATTACCTTACTGGGATTTTATTATAGACCCCCTAATTATCAGAGGGAAATTGAGAAACAAACTTGTAAGGAGATCTCAGCTATCTGTAAGAATAATAGGGTAGTTATGGTAGGGGATTTTAACTTTCTAAACATAGACCTGGGACTGCCATAGTGTTAAGGGTTTAGATGGAGAGGAATTTGTTAAGTGTGTACAAGAAAATTTTCTGATTCAGTATGTGGATGTACCTACGACAGAAGGTGCAAAACTTGACCTACTCTTGGGAAATAAGGCAGCGCAGATGACTGAGGTGTCAGTGGGGGAGCACTTTGGGGCCAGCGACTATAATTCTATTAGATTTAAAATAGTGATGGAAAAGGATAGACCTGATCTAAAAGTTGAAGTTCTAAATTGGAGA